>NW_015164198.1:277905-305017 GCF_001447785.1 Gekko japonicus
TTCCTTCCTTCCTTCCTTCCTTCCTTCCTTCCTTCCTTCCTTCCTTCCTTCCTCCAAGCCACTTCATAACATTGCTCTGGCGGGAAAGCTCTGTGGGGAAAGAAAAAGGAGAAACTTCCCTATGAAATGATTGGGAAAGGGAGTAAGCTCAGGTGGGAAAGGGAGTGATTTCTAGCAGAGAAATACAGTTGTATAGGAACCAATGATCACAGTACTTGGCGGAGGGATTGAAGAGCTGTCAAAAAGGAGCCGATGCTTTGGCTATGCACTTGTGCACATGCATGGGGGGGGGGAGGATGCCACCCTTCTTCATGGTTACTATACAGCAATAATCTGAATGGTCAGGTTAAGGGTGAAAACTCTCAGTGAAAAAAAACCCAGATGAAATTAGAAGCGTGGCCAAACTGCACTAATCCTGTTGTCTGGCCGCAGTCCTGGGCACCAAATTCCACTTCCGTCTGGATTTTTGGCCAGTATACACAATTTATATACTAAATATACCAGGCACAATCCAGCAAAATTAGATGCTTCGAAAAACAGTTGAAATTAGGACTTCTCCAACAGGAGCTAGAACTGAACTAAAGCCAGAATATGTTCACTAAAAAAAGCTCCTAGCAATCTATAAAATTTCACAAAGTTAATTATATGAAGTCCAAACATTATCTAAATTGTGCATATGGTTGTTTCCATTGAAGCTCCGTGTTTGTTACCATATTTGTGCTTCATTTTTATCAGAGGGCTTGTTCTGAAAAGTTTTGAATTTGGTTTCCTCCCTTTTTAATATTCAGTGATCCAACACTTAAAAAGGAGGAAGACCTTAAATGCTCCGTATCTCATGTTGCAGGTGTCTTCTGCAGGGGTGTTTAATCTGTGTTTTGGGTGAAAGCAATCAAATGGCAGCTTTTACTATGCATTTCATAACAACTCCAGATGTTGTGAAGGTTTCCCCATAGCCATTCCTAGATAATGATTGGCACTCAGCTGCTAAATCCGGTCCTCATGTTTGAGATGTGCAGTAGTTACTGGAATATGTTCATATTCTTTCCACATTTCACAAGTAATCCTTACAGGCTGACTCACAAATTTCTGACATATTCAATTGAGCCAGCTACAGAAGATTTATTTGAGGAGCATTGATTGTCTAATCCTTTTAAAGAGCTATGATATGTGTTAATGGGGGCATTTTCTGCTTACAATATAGGGCCATTATTTCAAATTTCCAGTTAACCTGACAGGGCAGCCTTCTTTAAGATCCTTTTCAAGGCATGCTTTTATATGTGGGAGCAATCATATCCAAGTTATTTATGTAAAGCTTATTAAATAAGGAAGACTATAATGGTGTACGAAAAACGACTGAGTAAAGTGAATATTTTGTGATGTTACTGATTATTCATTATATTACATGAAAATAGGTTAGTTATTTTACATTTATACATATGCAACTGACCAGATTGTGATTAAGAAATAAATATGTTTTACACCAAATAGTGTACTGAGGTCACACTAGCTTTTCTAAAGCATCCACTGTTCCTTGTGTGAGTAGGGATGTTACAAAAATTGATGAACACACAGTTTTTGTGGATTTTTTTCCTCATTTTTGACATAGGTTCTTTCCACATAGGATGAAACCACTGCTGCCTCTCCAAACACCCCCAATAGAACTCTTTCTGTTAAAATTATTCCCTGTTTTTGTATCAGTTGAATAAAAATGGTATTAAAAGGTGTGCACAGGGTGGAGAAGAAACCAGCTTATTAAGAACACAAACAACAGAAATGCAAATCAAAAATTCTGACAGAGTAAATCTCTACATGTGACCATATGGAGTTAAATAGTATATTGCAGGGAGTTACTAGCTTTCCTCCAGAGAAATTTGGGGATGATCCATAAAGAATCTGGAGCAAAACCTCATTTTCAGATTCTGTCCCATCCAGGGCTGCTAAGAGGAGCCACTTTTGAGAACAAGATTCTGGGCTCATGGGACAATGTGTTTTCAAATGATGATTGGTTGGTCTAGGTTGGTCAGAGAAAACATTTGTGTAGAGGTCTGTGGTGGCTCTTTGGTGACCCTGACTCCATCACTAGAAAAGTTTCCGTGTTGATGGGACAGAACTCATAAGAAGAGCCCTGCTAGATCAGACCAGTGGTCCATCTAATCCAGCACCCTGTCTCACAGTGGCCAAATAGTTTCACTGCAAGTCCATCTACTCATTGACCATTCTGTCAGGCTGGACTTTAGACGCAGTTTCTCACACCACAATTTTTCAATCAGACTGCCAGTAAGTATTTGAAAATATAATAAATCATAAGTTTTCACTGATCTTTTTTTTTAAAGTAGGCTTCCCACTTTATTATGTATTTATTTATTCAATTTATACCCCACCCTCCCTGCCGGAGCAGGCTCAGGGTGGCTTATATAAAAGTCAGACAGATAAAAAAAATAATAATAAAAAAAATAAAAAATAAAAGTCAGACAGATAAAATAACAATTATAAAACAGTCATGAAATCCAAACAATCATAAAGTGCTAGTAATGACAAAACTAATAATAATAGTATTGCATAGAGATGGCAGAACTATCATGTTGGAATATTCAAATTTGTTATCAGCATGACATTTGATAAGAAAAAGAATGGAAAAGCCAGTTTAAGTGGCTGAAAGAAAATGGAATATTGATACATGTTAAAATACCACTAGACTCATTACTAATCTTATTAAATGACTTTCATAGTGATTGTCAGTCTTCTAGAAAACACTTGACCATAAATCTTTTAGAAGCAATCAGAGTAGTGTGGGCCAGAAACTGGAAGAATTTGGCAGCTTTAACAATCCAAGAATGGCTTTATGAAGTACTGAACACTGCAGAAATGGGCAAACTTAATAGCATGCTCTATATAAGGTTAGGGAGTAGACTCTACTTAATTATTGTAATGTTTACCCAGACTTTATTAAAACAGAACTATAAGTGAGGTTACATACTATAAGTGAGGGGTCATACTTTAAAAATGCATGTGTGTTATTTTGTAATTAATAAAAATTAACAGCAACAACAACAATACATATTATTAAAAGAACCTTACCAAAAATAATACAAAGTGTGAATATTGCAACTTTCAATAGACAGACTCTTAAATGCCTGTGGGGGAAAGCACATGGGGATAAAATGAAAATATGTATGCTAGGTTTCAACCAATACATTAATTTTGTTGTTTTCAAAGAGCGCCTTTCCAATTAAAACATTCCATATGCAAGAAGATTGTCATCAAGTGATTCTGTTATGATCAGTGGTTCAACTGGGCATTGAGAGATGTAACTCTTTACACTAATTAAAAAGAAAAAGTTGCAAGACGACTTCAAAAAGTCTTTCCAGTAATTGAGCACAATGTTCTGGAATGGTAAAATAAGATTCGAAGAAGGTATGGGGGAAAAAAAAGGTTCCTTAGGAATAATTAAGCTGTCATAGCTATTAAGATCCTTATTGCCAAATGAACACGAGAACATCAATGCAGGAGTAAAGTAATTCTCCTAACAAGGTGCCCTGAGATTAACACACATTATATTGTGAAATCCATTTGATTATATCACATTTTCCAAAGATTTTATGGGATTATTTTTAATTTAGATATTCTCCAAATCCCCAAACAGCAGTAATATGAATGGTAGTCTAAAAGCCAGTGAGTGAATATAAGAATGAAACTTAAACAATATTCTACACTGAATCAAATAACCTGCATATTTTACCATCCAGCGTACTTAGGCCCCTGCCACACGGGGCGGAAAGGGACGGGCTGAAGCGCGGCTTCTGAAAGTCGCACCAAAAGAATCATGCCGTAGCACGATTCCCTCCCTGGCACGATCAGATGCCGGGGGAAGCGACGGAGGGGAACGGGAGACTGCCGAACTGCGCATGTCTGAGCATGCGCAGTTCAGGCAGGAGCCGGGGATGCGCCGGCAGAAAGACGGGCCGGCGATCCCACGGCTGGTGTTGATGCGGCCGTCGTGGATGAACCACCTCGGTAGGTGGTTCATTTTTGATGCGTTTTTTGGGAGGAAGGGCCGGATCGGGGACGGGTGTGCAACGCTGCCCAGATGTTGCAGTGGGATCGCGCCCGTTTACTCCGGCTCCGATCCAGCCCACTCCCAGCCCAAAACCCCTCATGTGGACAGGGCCTTCGATTATATTTAATGTTTCAGAACGCCAGTTTACAGCTATTTAATCTATTTTTTTTTATCAAAAGGAGGGGCAACATTTGGATTTTCCACTTCAGGCAACAAAACTATCCCAGTCTGGTCCTGATCTGATAGGTGTAATATAAAAAAAAATTGGTGATAAGGGGGGGATTCTCTGATTTCAGTTCTCTGACCTCCTATTAGCATATATTACTTAATCACTGAGTATTTGTCGATCCTTCCACAATGTCCAAAGTACAGAATTCCTACTACACTTATTTTAAGGCCACATGAAAAATTATGGTGTATGAAATGAAGTGAGAATGAAGAAATAAGTCTTAGATCTGGCAAGAAATGGATTACGGGGAAATCAAAGATGAAACAGATACATGGGCCTTTTTACACGTAACAAAGTCCTTGTGCTTATTGTCCATGTGTTTGCTGAGCAACAACACAAGCACTTTGAGGCAGACTTCAATGGAAATTTTGTGAATGCCAGGATCAACTGATCTTTTTTTCTACTCAAAACTGTGGCATGTGGGCAAAAGCTGTTGCACCCTTTCCCTTCGCACTGTTTACTCCACCTTAAACCACCTTGTTCCTTGGGTCTCTCTCAAGGACAAAAAAGCTCATGTGAGTCTGGGAAGCACAAAACTCCAAATGGAAGATCTGCTTCAAAGTCCTTGTGTTGTTGTTCAACGAATATGAAGACTTTTTCATGGAGAAATTCAGAAGAACTATTGCACAATAAATAGAGGACATATGTTCAAGTAAGTACGCTGATAAAATTCTGCACAACATTTTGAGTTCCACATAACCTGGCCTTGTTTGCATAATGATCCTGTGCATTAGTAATTTGTTAATCATGATTTTTGACTGTGTGAAGGGGGTTGTGTTGGAAGAAAAGAGACCCAGTTTGGTGTAGTGGTTACGAACATGGACTTTAATCTGAGAGAACTGGGTTTGATTCCCCACTCGTCCACATGCAGTTGCTGGTGTGACCTTGGGTCAGTCATAAGTTCTTTCAGAGCTGTTCTCTCAAGGGCAGTTCTTGAGAGAGCTCTCTCAGTCCAACCTACCTCACAGGGTGTCTGTTGTAGGGAGGAGAAGGGAAAGGAGTTGTAAGCCACTCTGAGACTCCTTCAGGTAATGAAGAGTAGGGTATAAATCCAAAAAGAAAAGAAGAAAGGGAAAAGAAGCCTGCTGTAGGGATCATTAAAGGTTTGATCCAGAAATCAGTAGGGCTGTGAGTCTGGCTCATAATCAACAGGTTTTTTTTTTTCTTGAGTGGGGGCATTGGGCCATTATTATGAGCCTTCTTCCTTCTTTCCAGGCATCACAAACACCCCTAGAAAAAACAATTCACTACTATGTGCCTAGGGACAGAAGCTTCTGGACAACCAATCCAAATTGTCCCACTGAAGGGAACAGCCATTGACAGGCACAGGGAGACATACATAAAGCAGGCCCAGCAATCCAATCTGCTACAAAGAAGTATGTTTCCGGAAGCTGATAAAATAAAAAAATCTAGGTTGTTTGATAGTACTACGCTGTTGTTTGCATTAGGTCATATATATCAGGCCATGTTCTAAAGCCAGTTTGGTGTAGGGGTTAGGAGTGTGAACTCTAATCTGGAAGAATCGGTTTGATTCCCCACTTCTCCACATGCAATTGCTGGTGTGACCTTGGGTCAGTTACAAGTTGGGCGATTTCTCACTAGAGCTGCTTCGCAGCACAGCGCCGTTTGCCCCAACACAAACATGTCAATTTCACACCCGAGGCTGCGGGGCTGCATTTGACTCGGGGCTTTGCCCGATTTCCTCCGCAGTTTCATGATCCTCAAAAACCAGGATAACGAAACTGCGGAGGAAATCGGGTGAAGCCTCAAGTCAAAATTCAGTCCCGAGCTTCGGGTGTGAAATTGACATATTTGTGTCGGGGCAAACGGCACTGTGCTGCGAGGTAGCTCTAGTGAGAAATCGCCCATTGTTTCAGAGCTGTTCTCTCAGGAGAAAGAGCTCTGTCAGCCCCACCTACCTCACAGGGTGTCTGTTGTGGGAGGAGAAGGGAAAGGAGATTGCAAACTACTCTGAGACTCCTTCGGGTAGTGAAGGGCAGGGTATAAATCCAATCTCCTCCTCTTCCTCCTCCTCAAGAACAAAACAGATCAACAAATGTGAATGTAATCCAAAGATTTTTATAGGGGGGGAAATAAATTATATCAAATTAATCCCCATAGTTATTGGCCAAGGTAGTTGATTGCATAGCTGGAATTGGGGGAAGAAGAAACAAGAGAACCAACAAAAGCTTTCAGACTTTTTTTTTTGCATAAATGATTAATTTTTAAAAAATCAGGACTAAGTATGCTCATTCTGACTTGAGCTTGGCAAGTACCATTAAAACCTTCTTTTTAAAAGCCATTTATCAGTTGGGAACCATCCAAGTGGCAATGAGCAAACAAGAACACCTACTTTTCACTGATACCCATACAACTGCTGAAGACAGAAGTCCCATAGCAAAGATAACACCAGTATGTTCCTTCTGCTGTTCAAGAAGTGTGTGGGAGAACAGTGCAAAGAACAGTCACAATCAACAAATTTTAGAGGCATTTATGCCAGGAACTGTGTTCAAATATATGTCAGTTCTCAGTGGATAGGCATTTTTTTAATTTGAAAGATTATTAAATGAATACCGTGATAATGATGAGCTGCTAAAATGTTTTCTGATTGCTCAGAAGGCCCAAATGTCCATAAAGACAGAGCCATGAGATCAACACGATGTTTGTCCACGTATGTCCTTGGCTGCAGATTTCTTGCAGCATCTCCTACGGAAGGTCTAGTTCAAATGCTCATTGGCAAAAACAACAACAACAAAAACCCAGTGGTGCTCAGAACTGCACTGTAAAATGTGTTTTACTTCCACCTGTCACAGGGAAAAGGTATATTTATATGACATGTATATACAATAGTGTTTAAAGGTGATAAAATGAAGTCATTCCGTTGGTGGCTACAGTTCATTTGTGTATCCTGCCATGGTCTCTGGTCAAACAGGTTTTGTAAATTTTTCATAATCTTTGAGGCTAATTGTACTAGCCCTCATTATAGATGATTTTTTGTTTTGCCTTGAAGGCTTGCCAAGAACAATCTTCCATAAAATGGGCACCAATGAGACATTATCTAATAAATCACATGGAAGAAATTTTAATTTCATTTACTTTTAGTTTAAGAGTGGTGTTATCAAGTCAGACCACAACTGAAAGATACCCAGCCATGAAGCTTACTGGGTAATTTTAGGCACTCTCTTAAAAAAAAAAAAAGACAGACAATTTAGTTTTTTTGTAACGAAAATGCAAAAATTGTACAATTCCAAACTGAGAGTTTATTGAAGAAACAAAGCAATAATAGACATTAAAATATTAAATATCTTACATCCAGTACCAACTTTAAACCTCAGTGTCAGTCAAGAAAGCAAATATAATCATAAAGCTAAGCAAAAACAGCCTACCAATGAATCACCTTTTGGTTCAGCATCAGGTTTAGGGAGCAAACAAGAAAGACGTTGAGGGGATTTGAAAATGTTTTTGAATTTACACCATGAACACCTAATTTGATTACAGAGAATAAATAAAGGCTGAGGAAAGGAAGCTCACGCTTCAGCAAATTTGAGGCTTATCAATGATATTATTGTTGCTGGGTTCTCAGTGGCTCAGGGCATTAGTAATGGGATACAGGAGCTCTGCAGCTCTAGGTCACCATGTCAGATTTGGCCAAGGTCAGTTGTAACCAAACGTATTACCATTACTAGCATAAACTAATTATTTTGCTATTTTATGTCAATAGAGTCACCATGTGAAGTGAATCAGAGGTCTCCGCTGAAGCCCTCATGGTGTAGCTGGTCATGTCAAGCTACCAAATGTCAATCTCAGCAATGAGCTCGAAGTATGGAATAGGCAAGGAAAATGAATTACCTCATGACCTCTAAAGCACAATCCCAACAGTTCAGGTTTGGGACGTGTAGCCAGAACTAAATAGCAGAAATTCAAACACATGTCCAGGAAACATCACAACCAAAGTTACTTGCATTGCCATCCTAAGCAGAGTTAAAACCTTCCAAGCCCATGGACTTCAATGTGCTTAGATCTAACCCTTTAGGATGGCACTATGACTTGCAGACCAGCTTCCATAATCATTCTGGACAATAACCGTGACAAACAGAGAACTGTAACTTATCTTCAGTAGAATTCCATATTCTCTACTGGGGGGTTGTAGTCATTGAGGCTGGTGGGGCAGAAGACAGAAAGGCAGTCAACAATAGCCAAAGGAGAAGGTGCATTAAGTGGGCGCCTGCAGAGGGATCCAGTCAGTGTTGAGGTACTGTATTCCAGTGCCTAAATGTGTTCTAGTATCATTGGACCTAACAAGAATTTATGTCCAACAATACTAGAACACACTAAAGAACTGCAATACAGTTCCTTAACACTGACTGGATCCCTCTGCAGGCGCTCACCTAACACATCTTCTCCCTTGGCTACTAAGTTTGCAAAAAAGCAGGTGTTGGAATATGCAAGGTCTACCATGCATAGAAAAGAAGATGACAAGAACAACCTACAGGGGGCAGCTAGCTAGCATAGTAAGATTAGGGACTTCCTGCTATTTTCAAACACTCCTTCCTGTCTCCTCCTGATTGGTAACAAAATGAGAGTGTGTGCAGAGTGTCTTCATGCTGTGATCCTATGCATGTTTAATCAGAATTAAGTCCTGTATTCAATAGGATTCACTCCCAGGAAAGTGTACAGGACTTGACAGAAGAAGAATTGGTTTTCTTAGACCAAAGAAGTTTACATTGGGAGGGGGAGTTCCAGCTTACTCTTGTGGTCACATATAACTCTCAACTCAAAACAGTTCAATGCATCATCAATGACTTACAAACACTACTGGACAATGATCTTCTCTTTCACAAATATTGGGAGGTAAACCTTTTCTTATTTATTTATTTATTTATTTATTTATTTATTTATTTATTTGGCTTATATCCCGCCCTTCCACATGGGCTCAGGGCGGCTAACAAGAGGCAATTGCCATACATAACACTAAAACCAGATAAAACAATCAATTACATTTACATTTAAAATCGGTGCTCATAACAATATGTCATCCAGGACAGGATTCCAATGCAATGTTTCAGAGGATCTACTGTCTCTTCCTGATCGGTCTGCACTATGTCCGTTCTTCATTCCCAAGGCCAGTTCGTATTGCCAGAAATGGCAGCACGGTGGTGGTAAAGTGATGGTGGCAGCTCCTACTCAAAAGCCTGGTGGAAGAGCTCCGTCTTGCAGGCCCTGCGGAACTGCATAAGGTCCCACAGAGCCCTGATCTCCTCTGGGAGCTCATTCCACCAGATAGGAGCCACCACCGAAAAAGCCCTGGTCCAAGTCGCAGCATATTTGACATCTCTAGGGGCGGGGACAACCATCAGATGTTTTGCCCCCGACCGTAGGGAACATATAGGGAAAGGCGGTCCCTTAGGTCAGCAGGACCCTGGCCATATAGGGCTTTATAGGTAAGAACCAGCACTTTGAAGCAGACCCGGTACACTATTGGCAGCCAGTGCAGCGCCTTCAGAGCAGGCTGGACGTGGTCTCGCCTAGAGAGGCCCATCAACAGCCGGGCTGCTGCATTCTGCACCAGCTGCAGTTTCCGGATCTGTGACAAAGGCAGCCCCATGTAGAGAGCATTACATTAGTCCAACCTTGAGGTAACCGTCGCGTGGATCACTGTGGCCAAGTCATCGCGGTCAAGGTAGGGAGCCAACTGCCATGCCAGCCGCAGATGGTAGAAGGCTGACTTGACAGTGGCTGCTACCTGGGCCTCCATCGTTAAAGAGGAGTCCAGGAGCACCCCCAAACTCCTAACCCTCAGCACCGGCACCAAAGGCACCCCGTGGAAGGCCGGGAGAGGGAGCCCCAGCCCTGAACCGAACCGACTTAAGTCCAGGACCTCTGTCTTTGCCAGGTTTAGCTTCAGCCGACTCAGCCTGAGCCAACCAGCCACAGCTTGCAATGCCTGATGAAGATCATCCGGGTCAGAATCTGACCGGCCGTCCAACATTAGTGTCATCCAAGTATTGATGAGAACCCAGCCCATAGCTCTGAGCAATCTGGGTGGGGGGGCACATATAGATGTTAAATAGTATTGGGGACAGCACTGCCCCCTGAGGCACCCCACACTCAAGAGGATGCCTCCGGGAGCGCTGATCCCCAATCGCCACCCTCTGTCCCCGACCTTGAAGAAAAGAGGCAAACCATTGAAGGGAAAGTCCCTGAATCCCCACATCAGCAAGGCGGTAAGTCAACAGCTGATGGTCGACCGTATTGAATGCGGCCGACAGATCTCACAACAGAAATGCCACCACACCACCTTGATCCAGATGCCTTGATGTCTGTCAAGGCAACCAGAACAGTCTCCGTCCTGTGACCCGGGCGAAAGCCGGACTGGAAAGGATCAAGGACTGAAGCGTCATCCAGAAAGCCCTGTAACTATGTCGCCACTGCCCTCTCTATCAATTTGCCCAAATAGGGCAAGTTGGACACCGGCCAGTAGTTGGCCAATTCGGCCGGGTCTAGAGATGGCTTTTTAAAGAGACGGTGGACCATCGCCTCCTTGAGTGCTCCGGGGAATTGTCCCTCAATAAGGGACTTGTTGACAATCTCCTGCAGAGCACCTTGAAACCCCTCATGACCCGCCTTAATGAGCCAGGAGGGGCACGGATCAAGGTCACATGTGGTTGGGAGCACAGAGACGAACAATCTGTAAGCTTCGTCCAGGCTGAGTGGATTGAAGCACTCTAAACCCGGTACCGAAGACTCGCAAGGGGCCTCGAGTTCACTCACTGTGTCAATCATGGCGGGGAGGTCGCAGCGGAGCATCGGGACTTTATCTGTGAAATAGCTCGCAAAAGCCTCGCAGCCAATGTCCAATTCCCTATCATTTTACCTGCTTTGTGGCAGGTCTGTCAAAGACCAAATCATGCTAAATAATTGGGCCAGGCGTGAGCTCGCAGATGCAATCTCGGCTGCAAAGAAATCCTTCTTAGCAGGCTTGGCTGCCATCTCGTAGGATCTCATAAACGTCCTATAGGATGCTCTTGATGCCTCATCGCGAGCGCGACGCCACTGTCTCTCTAGTCCTCTCAGTTCTCGCTTCATCAGCCGCAGCTCCTGGGTATACCAAGGAGCCCGCCTCAGACGGGTCTAGAGAGAGTGCCTGGGAGCGATCTCTTCGATGGCTGCAGAGAGCTGGACTTGCCAGTCCTCCACCAGCTCATCCAATGAGCCACCAGGGGCCCTTGGATCCCGCAAAGCCCTCTGAAGCCGCAACGAGTCTATCTGGCTTCGCGGGTGAGCAAAAATCTGCTCACCGCCTACAACAGGTCGGGGTGGAACATTCAGACGGGCCTTCAGAGCCAGGTGGTCAGACCATGGCACTGCCTCAGCAGAAATCCGATCCACCGCCACCCCCGCCACAAAGATCAAATCGAGCATGTGACCGGCCCATGGTGTGGGGGCCAATACCAACTGCAAGAGTCCCAGCGCCGCCATAGATGACACCAGGTCCGTAGCCCGGCTCGAGGTCGCATCCTCGGCATGGACATTGAAATCACCCAGGACAATCAGTCTAGGGTGGTCCAACGCCTAGCCTGATACGGCCTCCAGCAGGGACGGCAGGCTACTGGCCGGTGCATTAGGTGGTCGGTACACCAGCCAGATCGCCACACTCTCTGCAGCCTCCAACATCACGTCGACACACTCTAAGCCTGCGATCTCCATGGCCGGGAGCGCCCTGAAGGAGTAAACCTCCCAAATGAAAATAGCCACTCCCCCCCCTACCAGTCTGTGACTGGTGAAGGACCAAATAACACGGGGGGCAAGCTGGGTGAGAGCTACTGTCTCACCCTCCCTCACCCAGGTCTCGGTCACACACGTCAGGTCCGCCTGATGTTCCAACACAAAGTCCCGAAGGGTTGTGGTTTTGTTGTTAATGGACCTGGCGAGACAACTCCCCAATCTCAAACAACTCCTCACCCACAAAAATACAACATCTAATTTGAACACGGACATTGGTACCAGAGCTTGCAATAAACCCAAATTCCAACTTTGCTGCCACATACATCCTGCCAACACAGTCACTGGACCCAACAACACCACCCACACCATCTCAGACACATACACTTGCTCATCTTCTAATGTTGTATATGCCATTAAATGCCAGCATTGCCCTTCGGCTCTCTACATAGGACAAACAGGACAAACCCTACACCAGAGGATAAATGGACACAAATCAGACATTAGGAATCACAAGACTGAGAAACCTGTAGGGGGACACTTCAACCTTCAAGGACATTCAATGGCTGACTTCAAAGTAGCTGTTTTATTGCAAAGAAACTTCAGGAACAGAATGGAAAGGGAAATTGTGGCCCCGCCCCCAACATGCCCGATGCCATGACATAACTTCTGGGTGGCATCATTGTGGTGCGTGCGCAAAGTGCACACGCAAGAAGACTCCCAGTAGGGTCCTGGACTCCCCCCCCGCTAAAGCCAAGATAAGACTTGGCAACCCTAAAGAAAAATGGGGGGAGGGCAATGTTGCAAATGCCATGATGTCATTTCCGGGTTATCATGAGGCTCTAGGAATTTCCCAATCTCTGTGGTCTTTAAAGTAGACACTGGGGGAATTCCTAAAGTGTTGTAAATGTAGTTATGTCATGACACTGGCATTTGTGATGCTTCCCCCCTTCCTAGGCTCCACCCTGAAAAGTTCCAGAAGATAGGCTTTAAAGGGAAAGTACACTAGTTTATTGGGGATTTGGTAGTCATAAAATGTCTCCATGTGAGAGAGTCCCTGACTGGTGAGTTTTTCCTTCTGCTCTCTTTTTCCTGGGGGGGGGGGAAATTGCAGGGTCTGGCCCAGCAGCTCTTGTAGACTCATAAACCAGTCAGCACCTCAGAGCTGTAAGGACTGCCATTATAGGGTTACCATCTCTGGGGTGGGAAACTCCTGGATATTTGGGGGTGGGGCATGGGTAAGGGGGGGCTGGGGAGGAGAAGGACCTCAGTGGGATATAATGCCATAGAGTCCACCATCCAAAGCTGCCATTCATTCCAGGGGAACTGGTCTCTGTAGTCTGGAAACCATTTGTAATTCTTTGAGATCTCCAGGCTGCACCTGGAGGTTGGCAACCTTAACCACCAAACCATCAAAGGGGCCTCATATTTCGATACCTGGGTTTTTTAGCATTTGATAAGCAACTTCTTTTTATGCATATCATGCGTTATAATTTTTTAAAAAGAATTTTATTGCATTTCATACTACAACAACCTACAGGATCAAGGTCAAGGGGTACACTACAACTAAAATAAGACAAGATACATATAGACCGTTATAGTTATATATCACTCCTGCAATGATAGTAAAAAAGAAAAGTTTCAAGCTTCAGTATAGTTGAACTTAGACTACAATCAGGTGATTTATAATCCTTTATAATCCTTTTATCTATTATGCTTCTTCTTTTTGTGTTTAGAGTTTGCTTTTAATGTCTTAGGTGCTGCTTCTTCTTTCTCCGATTCAGAAGTTTCCATTGTGCTGCTGGAGGTGATTGAGGTGTTGCCTATTTCTCTGTCGCTGGGTTCCTCTTCTTCATCCGCAGTTGTTTTATTGCTGTTGTTTAGGCTTTGTTGCTGTTTCAAAAAGGTTTTGGCCTTTTGTACAGGGTCAATTTTATTTTTATTTTCATTAAAGTTGAACACCAAACCCTCTGGGAAGATTCATCTATAAGGAATTGCTTTACTTTGAAGGAAAGTGGTTAAATCTTTATATTGTTTTCTTAATTTTCGGACCTCAAATGGGATGTTTTTCAGAATTTTGATTTCCTGGTCTTGGACCTTTAGAGTTTTTCCTGATATGGCTTTCAAAATGTTTTGTCTAGTGGATCTCTTAGAGAGTTTCACATATATTTCACCAGGAAGTTTATTTTTTTTAATAAAATCAGGATAAGTACGATAAACCAAGTCCATATCATTTTGCAGATCATCTTGTTTAAGATCCATAACAGTTGCCAATGCTTCGCTCAAAATTACTTTTAAATTTTCTCCTTTTTGTTCCACAACTCCTTGAAAACGTAAAACATACATTGATTTTTCCAGTTGAAGTTGCACAAGTTTTTGTCCATATTTCTTTCTTTTTTCACTTCTTCCAGCTGTTGCTCAATATCCTTAGTTTTTGTTTCAACTTTCTTAATCTGTTTGTCTATCAGCTCTCTTTACCATTTGAGTTAACTGTTTTTGAACAGAATGCAGTTTACTATTGATGTTTGACATCTGCTCCAGCAGGGGGCATAGTGCTGAAGCTAGCATATTGGGAAAGTCTGCAGCAGTTTCTTGTGACTGGGAGGGAGTCATTGGTGTTGTATTTCCTGTGAGAGGTTTCTTTTCCACCGGCATTCTCCTCCCTCTACCAGCCATTGATTACACAAGAAGAAAGTTTTTAGTTTTAAAGTCAAGATTCTCCGATTTTAACGTGTTTTTGATTAAATTGCACCTTTTGGGCTCGGTTTAAGTCTCTTAAGGTCAGTTTCATTTGCCTTCTTTTTACAAAGACACTTGCAGACCGCTCGGCTTCGGGGGAGTGTGTGAATCTTCAGCCGTTCTCCACCCACTGCTCTTTTGCTCAATGCAACAGACAGAGACTTAATCGCTTATGTAGAAGTTTACTTGACTCACTGTTCAGATGAGTTTAGTCATTGCAGGCAGAGATTTTGCTTGTTCTCTTGTCTGCTCATCTGGGGGTCAGCTCTGGGTGCCATGATGGCTCCATGGCATCAGGACCTCTCGGGGATGGGCAAGCCTCGATCCTTTGGCCGTCGCCTCAGGAGAGGCTTGTCCCAGCTCCCCAGGCTGGGAGTCTCCGACAGAGACTCCGGGGAGTCTGGAACAAGCCAAGACCCCTCCTGATCGCCGCGTCTTGGCGCATCTCCATCAGGAGCTCGATGAGACGCGTCCAAGTGCCAAGCCACCGAAACTAAAAGTCTTGCGTTATAATTTTTATTGCTATTATATCTAGGCAGCTCGAAAGCTGGAAGTAGCCCAGGCCTCTCTGGACCCTTTAAGCTGGCTTCTCTTGCCCTCAGATTTTCTCCTACAAATTCTACACACCTATCCTTCCTTTAAAGCACCTAAGGAAATGTGTGCTTGGGAAACATAGTTGCTGACACAATGCAAGATTTCCCCTTGTACATCGTATTCCCATACAAACATCCCAATCTTATGCTATCTTTCACACACACCAGAAGAGACAGAAATAAAATAAGAATTGCCATTTTGTGGCAGTGTTTAAGACATTTTTAATTATACTGTGCAGAAAAAAATAATATTTGTACTTAGGCTATATGATACCTTTGTGAACTAGTGAGAATAATGGTTTTTGGGTCAGACTCTCAAGGGATTAGCATATGGACCAGAGAAAATCATTGAAAAGGTTTGGAACCATCTGGTTTGTAGCAGTTGACAATTATGAGTAAGGAGGAACTGTAAGATTAAACAACCAAGGATTACAATTAAACTTATACACTCTACATGTAAACAGCAAGAGTGATTTTATCAGTAGGCTTAAGTTTAATAGAGAAGGGGAATAAAAAAAAAGATTTCTCTGAGGAATGAGGGAGACTGCTAGAGGGATGTATTCAATCAGAAGTTTTTGTAATAAAATGCTATGAGACCAGCTACTCAGAGCAGCTAACAGTTAAACATCCAAGGGCAGGATATAGCCTAAACAGGAAATGAAAAGCAAACAATGAACCAAAACTGACATATTTCACAGAAAAGGTAATAAACATATGGAATAATTTGACAGAAAGGTCAAAAAAGCAAATAGTGAAAGGGAACTAGGAAAACTTGACTTTTTTTTTCTTTTAGCCAAGTGGGTGGAATAGGGCTTTGAACTGAATTCAGTTATTTCACTTTTAAATTTGTTTGTTTGAAGGGCTCTTTCATAGGTGCCGCTTGTGAATCAGTGCTCACAACATTTTCTGTTCTGCCTTCATGAAAATATCAAAGTTTGGGCTATGGATACTTCTCAGAGAAGTTTTGCTTGCTTGGTCAAAACTGTTGGCTTTCTGCAAAAATCAATGTGAAGTGTCTCATCTCTTGCCTTTCCATGTCTTGCCTTTCCTTGACCAAATCTGAAATGTCTGTTTTTATCATAAGCAATGTATGCATAATTATGCATGGTGGAATGACTGATGTAGCATCACCCAACTTCTGAATATATTGAGAGAATATTAGCACAGATTTAGCAGTATTTGATTAGTCACATAAGATTTCAGAGGATCACACGTTAGTCAGTACATCCTTCAGTGATGATTTGCTAGGACAAATGAGTATGCATCACATTCTGGAGATGGAATTTTCTTATCACCCCAAATGTAATGTTTTTCCCACTTACCCAATTCACATATTCAACTGGAAGTAGTAAACTGGTAGGCATAAGGTGAACTAACTCAAGTTACAAAATCCATGATATACTGTAGATTGAAAAGTATAGGGGTTCGATCTAGAAGAACAAGAACAGCAGATTTTTATCCCCCATGTTTCTCTACCTTAAGGAACCTCAGTGTGGCTTACAATCACATTCTCTTCCTCTCCCCACAATAAACACCTTGTGAGGTAGGTGGGGATAGAGTTCTGAGAGCTCTGAGAGTGGCCCAAGGTCACCCAACAGGCTTCATGTGAAGGAGCGTGGAATCAAACTCGGTTCTCCAGATTAGAGTCTGCTGCTCTTAACCACTACACTACCCTGGTTCTCTGGCAAGATGGCAGAAATACTCTTTAGAGATATGGATATGTCTGAATGAGGAGGGAGGAGAGGAATTAGATGAAGTGGGCTGAAAATCGTGGCACTGAGTATAAATAGAATAGAACCAGCAGTTTCATGGCTTCCTTAATCTGGAATCTCTGTTCCCAATTCTCACATGTGGCTGAAATTACTCCATGAGGGGAAGACAGGCTGAACACTCTGCTCGTACGTAGAAGCGCTCTCTCTCTCTCTCTTACACACACACACACACAATTGCTTCACATAGTTATGGAAAGAATGCATGAAGCTACCTTTTGTTGAATCAGACCATTGGTACATCAAGGTCAGTACTGTCTATTCAGACTGTGGCTTTCCAGGATCTCATGGTCCTTCATATCACCTGTTACTTGATCCTTTTAACTGAAGATGCCAGGGGGACCCTTTGAATGCAAAGCAAATGGAGCCACATCCCTACCTAAGTCCTAATGAGTCCTAACATTTAAGACCATGGAAATGTTTCTGTTTGTATTATCAGGGGTCGCTGGGTATTTTATAAGGTAACCTTACAGGTGACAGCTGCTAGACCAAAATTCCATCTAGAATTAGCATATCCAGGGCTATTTTTGGGCAGGAACGCACAGGAACGGAGTTCCGGCTGGCTCCCAAGTTGGCCACACCCAGCAGGAACTCATTAGCATAATAGGCCACACCCAACTGCAGAAAATCATTAGGATTGGCTACATTAAGGTTGTGTGGCCTAACATGCAAAGGAGTTCCTGCTACAAAAAAGCCCTGGGTTTTGACAACAAACAAGGTAAACAGAATAACAAGCAAAAGGTGGGTGTGGCTGGATAACCACACTTCTGGTAACATGGGGGTGCGGCCTAATGTGCTAATGAGCTGTGCTGTCAGGGGTGTGGCCTAATAGGCTAATGAGTTCCTGCTGTTGGGTGTGGCCTATTATGCTAATGAGTTCCTGCTGGGCTTTTTCTACAAAAAGAGCCCTGATCATATCCATTTCATTCCTTCTGTAATGGGTCTTACTAAGACCAAAACTCTGACTAGAACTGCATCCTTCTGAAAGCAACCTTCTGACTAAAGCCCTTTTCAGATATTACTATTGCATATACTGGGAGTCTACCAACTGCACATCTCAGGAACTCACACTACCTGCGATTCTCCCAAATATGTGTGATTTGGTGCAATGTTGGACTAGGACCTGGGAGACCCAGGTTCAAATCTCCATTCTGCCATGGAATCTCACTGGGTAACTTTGGGCCAGTCACACGCTCTCAGCCTAACCCACCTCACTGTTTGTTGTGTGATAAAATGGAGGGAAGAATGATGTAAGCCACTGGGGAGAAAGGTGGAGTAAAAAAAGGTGTGCATGAACGTGAATCCTGAAAAATCCAGTGGTCAGTTTGTGGACATTGGCTCTGTACTAACGTGTGTTGCTCCTGTTCACACAACAAGATGATCACAGCTTTTGGGAGGATCTATACATGACTGGTAGGCTCCTGGTACCACGGGTCTGTAATATCTGAAAAGCACTTAAGTTAAAGGAAATGCTATATAATGGCGCCTCAGCCTATTGACTCTTTCTGGCTGCAGCTATGCATGTTCAATTCCTGGCATCTGCTCATGCCAGGAATTGAACTTGGGATTTTATGCATGCTCTTACTGTCGTATCAAGCTCCTGTCTCTTCATGTGTCTCAGAATGGCTGAGGAAAGAGCACGGATTTCAAGGGTTTGGGGCTCCAACCCAGTTACAGTTAGTCAAGCCTGGTGAAATTAATGGGACAAGTTCACTGAGAGTAATTTGAGCCCCCGCTGATTTCATTAAGACTTAAACATGACTATCTGTAGATGAATCAGGGCCCCAGAGTTTGACGAGGACACCAGAATGCCGAAGGTCAGCCCTACCAGCTAATAATCATAACAGCCTTGCTACATCATAATCATTTAAATATGTAAACTTTTGACATTTCATTCTCTTTTATCTCATTGTTACATCTTACTTGCTTACAGATGTTCTACATGTGGGAAAAGAAGATAAGTATAATGGCTGGAAAATAAGATTTTCTGTGTTTTTAAATCTCAACAGCAGAATGAAATAAGTAAGCAATTAATTGGAAGTGAGCCACATTGCATAAAAGCAAGGTTTAAAATCTCTCTCTCTCTCTTTTTTTTAAATATCCATTCAACATGGAGAGAAATGGAAGTTTATTGAGAGCTGCCTTGCAGTTTAGCGGAATGCCTGCCGAAAAACAAAGGGGCTTTCAGAAGCAGTTAAGAGTTTTTAATCTATCTCAAATACCATCAACCAGAATTAGCTTTCCTCCTCTGCAAAAAATTTTTTTCAGCTTATTACCCAGATGATATGCAAGAAAAGTTTCCTATTTGTGGGCAGATTCTTATCTGTGGTATACGGAAACATATGGAATACCCAAATAAAAAATACACTCACATTAATTTCAGTGAGAAGTGAAGCAGGACCGGCTGCTTTGATTAAAAAATCTGATGCTAGAACAGCCTCCTGAGGCAAACACCTTCCCACTCCCCAGAAATAGAAATAAAAGCAGATAACTTGCAACAAGCCAGAGAAACATTTGTTCCAGCTCATTGCTGTAATGGGGGGTTTATTTTTATTTTATTATTATTATTTTGTTTCACTTCAACATTTAAGGGCTTTGCTCCTGGCTTAGTAGGGGACCAAGCAGCAGCTACCCTGAAAACACTATATATATATATTTTACAAATGAGACATAAGAAGCCTCTGAATTGAATGGGAATTCCACACAATATTGTGGACCTGGTTTTTTTTTCCCTTTTGAGCCAATACTAGGAGGGGTTGGAATTAAACTCCGCCTCTGCATTCATTCTGCTTTAACATTTCCCCACCCCCCAGCTGAGCCACAGCATAACTTGCCACCATGGCTCAGCTGGGAAGGGAAAGGGGGGGTTCTGGACCATGAGAAGCCCACCATTATCTCTGCAGCATCTGTGCTTGTCTGCAGTGCTACAGAGCTGAAGTGTGCTGCTTCCATGCCACACTGACCCCACTAGCAGTACAGTTCCTTTCCAAATCATGGCACTCTGTATCATCAACTTGTTGTTTTGTTTCAGGTCTAAACAAGTAGTTTTGCATGTAGTTAGCACTATTCTGTGTGGTGGCTGGTTGGTGGCGTGGCCAGGTGCACGCCTCCAAACCACAAGAGACTTTGGGGGCAGAGCATGGGGTGGGGAGAAATGTTGTGTATGCACCAACATCACTTCCGTGTAAAACCAGGAAGTGATGTCACTAATGCTCTAGGATTTCACCAGTCTCTGTGGTAAAAAAAATATCCTAGAACATCAGTGATGTCACTTCCATACTTTAACCAGAAGAGGTGTCTGTTGACACATATACAGTGTCTCCACCGCCACACATTTTCAAAGGAGCTGCAGGGGCCAGGAGGCAGCAGGAGATCCCCTACTTTAGCCTGTGATTTGGCAAGCCTACTGTTAAGGTAGCCACTCTTGCTGCTTGCGCTTTGTTTGTTTGGTAAGATTTCAGGTGCCCAAGATCATCAGAAGCAGTTCATGAGCCCTTCAAAACCAGCTACATTTCAAGTGTATGTGCAGCTTTTGTGCCCGTGCATTTATCACGTGGGCACATGTTCAGATCTTGCCAGGGGTCATTTTGTAGAAAAAGAGGTGCAGGAGCTCATTAGCATAATTCATTTGTATATGCCACACCCCCTGACACCACCGGAAGTGTGTCAGAAGGCAGCAACCACTGCTCAGGCTCCACTGGACTGTTTTGGATTGCTAGCTATTGGGGGGTGGGGAACGTGCAAATCTGTTCTTACAGAGGAGGGAGAGCTTGTACCTGAATAAAACTTGGTCTTTATTAATTAATTTATTTATTTGGATTTATATCCCGCCCTCCCCGGAGGCTCAGGGCTGCCACTGGACTGTTTTGGACTGGGGGGCCGGGAGAAGCTCTGCAACTTACCTGGCTGCTTCTTGCTCTGACTGAGGGCTGCTGGGAGCAGGGGGTGGGGCTTGTTGCATGTGCCTGCCCCCTGGGCTCTTTACTGCCAGAGTTCTGCTCCTGTGTGCTCATGCAGGAAATAAACCCCTGGATCTTGCTGTCTTAAATGATATGCTAAAATTTAACCCGGTCTTTTCACCACCTTCCCAATATGACTGGCACAGACAAGTTAAAGTGTATTCTGCTTTCACTGATAGCATATTATTTAGTTTGTATTTAACTTTTTAGCAGCTCCTGATAAAGATCTGGTGTGGGAGATACAGCAAATTGACTGAGCAGATATTTCAATCTCTCTCCAAGAGTTGCTTCTTTCATTTCTCTAAGCTTCTTCTTATGACAAGCATATGCAATGATTCTCTCTCTAATAAAAGCTTTACAAGTATCACATTCAATAGCACGAATACTAGCTGTTCCTTGATTAATATTAAAATGCACTGATAACTCAGCCATCATCTGATTTTTAAAAGCCTCATCTTGAAGAAGAGAAACATTAAAATGCTATAAACCAGGTGGTCTAACCCAGTCTGGAAAAAGGATTACATTTCCCAGGCTAGGATAAGAATTTTGAGGGGAGGGTGATCAGAAATATAGGTGTTTACCAAAAGAAATAAAGCTACCTTGGAGATCTGAACAAGAAGCAGTACATGGACTGTGGTAAAGTTATTGAAGTAAACTGAAAAATTGCATTTAATAAAGATCTGGATGAGCCAGGCATCCTTGAACGTCTCATGCCTTGGAAGCCTATGGGGTTGCCATAAGTCAGCTGCGACTTGACAGCGCTTTCCACCACCACCAAGGATCTGGATGCCCTTTCACAGGTATTGTCGATGTTGATGCAGATGCACATCTGGAACTGTATCCTCATGCATCTTGAAATTGGGCCCCAATGCGTTGCCTGGTTGCATCTTTTGGTGTTCATCATGGGGATGACAATGTACTACTCAACATAGCACCTCCAGATGTTACGTGCAGGTTGTTTTCTGCTCTCCAGGACAGATTTGGCCATGAGCTGCATAGTATAGATGTGGGGGGTAGGGGTAGGAGAGAGGCAACAAACTAAGGATTGTGGAAGTAGCTGGATGAAAAGCAAACAAGGAGAGGTAATCTGATCGGGGTGGAATAAATCAGTCCCTTTATAATCAGAGGAGGAATGTCAATCATTTGAACAGCCCAAATTAAAAGATTTCCAAATCACCATTTCGGTTGTACTTAAACAAAAAAAAACAAACAAACACACACCCTGTGATATATAAGAATTCTATTTTACTTTTGCATTTCCAATGGGCTTTCTTTTTGTAATTTCAGAAATGCATTGTCTGGCATGAGGAATCAGGAAATAAAATGTCTGATGCTGTTCTCACACTTTCAAATGATTTGACATTGCCATTGTTGTATTCTTACTTGGTGTATTAACTATGCATGCTCTTTGATAAATGTTGGGTTTATATATAAATATATAACCAACATTGTGCAGGCCCAGCAGTTATATTACACTCTAATGGGTTTTGGGAAATGGTAGTATCCTCATGCTGCAGAATCTTTAATGGTTAAAATATCTGATTCAAGTAAGTGATAGTCCAATAATGGAAATGTGGAAGAGCTAAATATCTGAAATATAATATTCGCCTGTGGAAGGAAGTGACATTTTTAAAATTAATCTTTATTCTGACCTGACACTGTACAGAGAAGCATCATAAAATGCTGCCAAGTATCAAGTCACTATGGTGTCACCAGGATGGCTCCAGTGACTTAAACTCAGCTTATTTCTGAAGCAGTTCCTCCTCTAGTATAAGCATTCCCCCCAAACAATAACATAGCCAAGCAAGGACAGAATAGATTTGCTGTATATCCTGACTGCAGATGCTTGGTGCTCTACAAATAAACATCTCCCTGAACAGTTGCTGAAAGTATCTGCCTAATAGGAAAAGGAATCTTAATTGTTCCCATCTATTTGTTTGATGTATGATGGATTTCGAGTGATAAGGGTAATAGTCTGTTGCATGTTGTAGCTGAAAGCAAAGGGGTTTACACATAGAGATATGCCATTTAACCAGTGAATGTTCATTGAAAGTCATGAGCTGTAAGCAGACAACTTAACACAAATCAGAACAGTTCATCACCGGTAGCAGGACAGCCAGTGAGTAGATACATCAAGAGGAGCAGTTTTGTGTACTAATCTCCCCCCTTGCCTAATAATTTATATAGCTCAGCAAGAATGGGAGTACATTTTACCATCATTATCAGGATGCTGTCCAAAATGACATCCCCATGATGGAAGATTCAGGTGGGTAGTTGTGTTGGTCTGAAGCAGCAGAAGAAAGTTGGAGTCTAGTGGCACCATTAAGGGTCAACCTATTCCAGGACTTATTATCTTCAGCCAAATGGATTGGTCTCATTGCCATTGTGTCATAGCCAGTGAGACTGTGGAGTGATGCAATGTGATCCCCAGGGGTCATTTCCTGAAGGAGTGCACGTAGCCAGTAAGACTGTGGAGTGATGCAGTGTGATCCCATTGATCCACGTAGAATGCACTTGTGGATGTTAAAGGATCAGATAGGATGGAATGAGCCAGCTCAGGTAGGCCATTTCAGATACCATCCCTATGATGACTGTGACTTTTGCTCTAACTTTTTATTTTATTAAATGTCATTCTAAAAGTTAAAACACAGTACAAAATCTCTTTCCAAAAAAAACATTAATGCATTCACAAGTTCCAAAACCAGATAAAGGCTCTCCATCTATCCACAGTACTACATTATTAGGTAAGCTGTTCCTTTTTGTACTTCATCATTTAAGCCACTAATTGCCGTAAGAACACCTTAATTACCCATTTCAATATTGATGGAACTTTCTCCCAAGAAGGGCCCCAAACAGCTTTTGATGTGAGTAACAAGTTTCCATGGCAGCAATTTAGCTGTTGCCTGTTTTCATCAAAATCACTACAAACCAACATCAATAGTTCAAACTTCAGTTGTACCCCAGTTACTTGCACAGTTACACTTGTACTTTCAGGCTGACCTTAAGTTAGCGATGCAGTGCCCTTCCTAAAAATATGATTAGGCTTAACAGCCTAATGCAGGGGTACAACATGGCAAGAAGAGTAAGATTCTTCTGCCATATTATATGTTATAGGATGTGCAGCTTCCCACACTGATTTTAGAGAGGCTTGGAGGAGCAAGAGGACAAGCTACGCTAGTTCCTAAGTATGGATGAAGGTGGAGATGGTAGCAGCTGGCTTTGGGCAGCACTGTAATTTGATTCATCACTTCTCTATCTCCACATAAACTCAGTTGTTGGCATCATGCCATAAAGCATTGGTTAAAGACTTAGGGGTGGGAGTGAATGAGACCATGGCCCCTGCTGCACCGACAGCTTGCTCCAGATAATCCAAGGAGTCTAGCCTTGAGGGTTGACTTCACAGTCACACACATTCCCTCTGCACTGGTTTATTTCACCTCCGGTTTATTTATTTGTGTATTTTGTATGCATTCTGCATCTAAAAGCAAAACCGACATTTTTTTTGAGCTAACTGGCTGCCGACCCCTCCCTCCCTCCCTCCCTCCCTCCCTCCCTCTGTGATTCTGCAAAAAGAAAGGGAGGGGAGGGGGAAATCCAGGCCCGCACATGCAAGACTGACACGTTTGGGAACAGGGAATCCCCTAGTCCTTTATATTTACTGATTCCTTCTTATGTTCTCTCTGGCTTTTTAAAAGCTTTTTTTCCCTAGTGGGAGGACACATCCTCTTTTGTCTTTTGGAGAAGGAGGGAAAGTAAACAGAACAGGGAAGGAGTGTCAACCTAAAGAGGGAAAGGCAGAAATGGGGGAGGGCAGTGGGCAGCACTTAAACACCCTCAGAAACAATTCTACTTTAGAAAGGATTAGTGATTTGAAAGTGGATGAGAACAAAGAATCGCAGCAAAGGGAGTTTTGGTTGCTGAGGAGCAACAGTGTGCTGGAAGCAGTCTGAATGCAGATTCGTGTAAAACAACTGCATAAACAAGAGAAAGCCCCAACCCAAACTGAAAGTGAAAGCGGGAGGGAATGCAGAGTGAATGAATAAGATGTGCTCAGAAACTGAGGCAGAATACGGGTGCAAAAAGGGCCCACAACACAGCAGCAGTGCCTCTTCTCTAACTGGCACACTTGTCCCTCTTTCCAAGCTGGCATCTGGAAAACAAGGACAGCTTCTATTAGCAAAGAACGTTTTGCACTCTTGATGTGTGAGATTCTCACAGGCACACATCTGTGATAAGTAAAGAGTATGTTCTTGTCATTAGACTAGAACTTGGCTGGGCCTAAAAGCACAAACTAAAGTTCATGATGGGTCTACTGTCACAAACTCACATGAACTTTTAAAGCAGTGAACTTTTAAAGAACTTTTAAAGAGCTGTTTTTCAAGCTTTCTGCAAACCCCATTTAAAGGGACTGCCTTTCAACAGGGTTTGCGGGGCCACAAACCACGAACCACAAACCAACATGAACCACACATCCCCATTGCCATATAACATCTGCTATACTACCGTACATCTACCACAGTACACCCCCTTTTTGTCCCTTCAGCCTTCCATAGATGATGGAACCCATACTTAGTCCTTTCCTGAAAAGTATGCAGATGGAGAGTGATTTCAGCTAAGCATACCTTTATTTAGTTGAGAACAAAAGACAACTGACCGGTTCGAGGACCCCTTGTTCTACCAGGCGGTCGAGTTCGGCCTCCACCTTCGGCTTCATGGCAATCGGGTGCAGCCGGGCTTTGATGCGGATGGGGCGTACCGCTGGGTCTAGGTCCAGGGATATGGCAGGGCCCGTGAACTGCCCCAGGGTTCCATCAAAGACGCGGGGGAATTCTGCGCACACTGCCCCAAAGTCGTGTGCCCCGACCTGGTTTATGCCCGTTATGGAGAGTCCCAGGGCCTCGAACCATGCTAGTCCCAGCAAGCTGGAGAGGGGCCGGTCCACCACCAGCAGGTCTAGGTTGCCCCTGAAGTTTTGGAACTGGACCCTGAACTTGCCCCAGCCCAGCACCGCCATGGGGTTCTTATTAAAGTCCCGTAGCCGGAAACCCCATGACTTCTGCAGCGGTGGTCCCCCCTTTGGACACAGCGAGCGGAGCGTATCCGCAGAGATGATGGAGTAGGTCGACCTGGTGTCGATCTCCATGGTGCAAGGGGCTCCCTCTATGAGGACCGTCACATGCATTTTGTTAGGGCCGTCGGGGGGCAAGTTACAGACCTGGTGTTGCGGGAAGTGGGATGACACGGTGTGGAGATCGAAGTGCTGTTCCGCTGTGGTCTGGTGCGTTGCAGCTCTCGGGCGTTGTCCTTTGGAGTGGCAGACCTTCGCTATGTGCCCCGCTTTGTTGCAGGAGCGGCAGACCACGTTCCGGAAAAGGCACGACTTGCGCTCGTGGTCCTCCCCCAACTGGCGCACAGGTTTGAAGTAGGGGCCTTGATGGTCCTGGAGGATGCGTGTTGGGGCCGCTGCGAAGCCCGCTGGTGGAGCTGTAGGACTTCCTCCTCGTCCAAGGCGTCGGATCCGCCAGTTGCTTGAGTGCGGTGGACCGCCTTGGCGCGGCGGTCTCGATGGGCCTTCTCATAGGCGGAGGCCTCCCGGACCGCTTTGTCCAGGTCGAGGTCGTCCTGGCTTACCAGCTTCCGCCGGAGTTTGGGCTCTCGCAGGCCCACCAGGAATTGAGTCAGCAGGGTGTCCGCCAGACTCGGGAAAGCGCAGTTAGTGGCCGCCCGCCGGAGCCCCGCCAGGAAGTCGTAGGCGGACTCGTCTGGCCCTTGTACCCTCGCGCAAAAGTCCATGCGCTCTGCGAATTTCGTGGGTTTGGGTGAAAGGTGATCAGTCAGCACCTTCACCACCTTCACCAGCACAGGATAGGACTCCTCCGCTGTCTTTTTGGGAGTGATGAGGTCCTTGAGGGGTAGGACGGTGCTCATGCCACACAACTGCAGGAAATGGGCCTTCTTCATTCCTTCGTCCGTGATTTTATGGCAGTCGAAATAGTTCTCCATTATCTCGAGCCAGGTCTCCCATTCCGTGGGGCGGGAGATAT
>NW_015164198.1:305134-349470 GCF_001447785.1 Gekko japonicus
CCCGATAGGCTATTTACAGTAACCGAGAGACCTATTGGCCCCGATAGGCTATTTACAGTAACCGAGAGACCTATTGGCCCCGATAGGCTATTTACAGTAACCGAGAGACCTATTGGCCCCGATAGGCTATTTACAGTAACCGAGAGACCTATTGGCCACCCGGCTGGGAACCTAGCCCTTTCATTGGGCCTGGCTAAGATCCTAGTGGCCCATTGTCTTTTGGCATGAAGCTATTGAGGTTTGAGCCTGGCCAGTCCGGGCAAGTCCGGGCATGTCAGGCTGAATACATTACATTTCCCAAAGATAATTATTGTAATTATGGTTCCTAGAATATTGGACAGGTATAATGGAGATTCCTGCTCTACCATGAAACATTGTGGATGACTTTGGACTAATCATTGGGTTGTAGCCTATGGATGGAATATATATTTTATACCTTGGTGGAATATATGTTTTCATAGCTTTCACTTCCTTCCCCAGTCCTCTATGACCATTGAAATAGGTACTGCCAGAAGTAAGGGACCCTTGCAGGCAAAAAGCCTATAATTTTTGAGGGGGGGTACAGTCAACCCCACCCCTCCTCCCTCGTCCATCAATAAGTTGTCCATATGATTTCAAGGGACTTCAACTTCTGGGGAACATTCAAGTCCCAAATTTGGTAACCTCCAGAAGATTTGAGGAGCTGCGGTGGCTCAAGAGGTTAAGACGCTGAACTGCAGGCTGTGGAAGGTCGGTAGTTCAGCAGTTCAAGACCTGGGTTGCCACATGACGGAGTGAGCTCCGGTCTCTAGTTCCAGCTCCTGCCAACCTAGCAGTTCGAAAGCAAGAAATTGCAAGTAGATAAATAAGTACCACTTCGGTGGGAAGGTAATAGCGTTCCATGCACCTTGATGTTTAGTCATGCCGGCCACATGACCACAGAAATGTCTTCGGACAGCGCTGGCTCTTCGGCTTTGAAATGGAGATGAGCACCACAACCCTAGAGTCGGATCCGACTGGCTTTCAAGCAAGGGAACCTTTACCTTTACCTTTAGAAGATTTGAACTACATATTCCTATATTATTGATGGAACTAGTCAGACTGTTTTACACATACAGTACCTACTTCAAGAGTCTATTATTTATAAATATAAATGTAAGCTATATAAATATGAGTATAAATTAACTGTTGCTCTCAACTGTTTGCACAAAAATGAAAGTTTAATCTGAAAGGTCAGAACCAATAAGACTTTTAGATTTGTAGCATATGTGAGTACGTAATTGCTGCAAATTTTTTTTTGAGTGTGCCTATTTCTATGCAAATACTACTGTTTATATGCTAATGAAAAACTTAAGTGAATCTCTTTTTAAAGTACTTACCAAATACAATGTGATGGCTCATGTCTTGTATCTTTTGTAGGAATCTTTTGTTAATTTTTGTTTGGAACAAGGCATGTCTCAGATGACAAACTCAGTTAAAGCAAAATTGATATCAGCAATGCATAACAGCAGTTCTGCAGAGGGGTGGGTTCCCCCCCCCTTTCAGTGATTATTATTGTTAACAAAATTTTAAAAGCCCAGGAAGTTTAAAATTGAGGATTAAATTTACAATAACATATGCGAAAGTAAGCAAACTATCTCATCTTTTGAAATGCAGATGATTCAAAGAGCAATCCTAAACATATACATTCTAAGCCCACTGACTTCAATGGAATTAAAAGGGTTTAAGTCTGCTTATGATCGCACTGCTACAGAGTCTTCTAAGAATATCCTCCTGGGTGTAAGCCCAATTAAATAGACTTAAGTAGGGTTCTGATAGAACTAATTAGGATAGTGCTATTACAGTGGAATCCTAAGAGCACTTCTTTGGGAGTAAGTCCCATTGAGTAGACTTTAGTAGGATTCTTAGTTGACCTGTTTAGGATTGCTCTGTTGATTACCCAAGCCATCTTCTTTGCTTTTTAACATTCAATAATATCTTATTTTGTGCCAATATCTTTTAACAAAGCAGAAGATCATAGCTGTTGACTAGAGTTGGCTATTTCAACTGAAAGATCATGGCTGTTGATGAGACCTGGCCATTTCAACTGCAAATATTTGTA
This sequence comes from Gekko japonicus, assembly GCF_001447785.1. Lineage (NCBI taxonomy): Eukaryota > Metazoa > Chordata > Lepidosauria > Squamata > Gekkonidae > Gekko > Gekko japonicus. The sequence goes on from NW_015164198.1 coordinate 307,215, forward strand.
TCAGAATTATATGATAAGATATCAAAGCCATGATACAAGTATGTGCACAGGAAGCAGCTGGGCCGGTACACAAATATTCCTGCCAAACAACCAGCACTTGCATTGATTAGCTTAGTTGATGAAGAGAGGAGAATAAATCCAACCTCCTCCTTTCCCTCCCAAACAGCAGACATAAAAATCACAGCCCTGACAACTGAATTTGGGACACGTTGCCAATGCAGCATCTGTTTGCATGGACCATCAACTGAAACAAACATGCTCATCTTGATATTTGGATCAAGGTTTAAAGACTACCCTTCATCGATCACCATTTCAGAAACAGGCAGCCACAAAACTGGGATACAAGTTTATTATTCAATTCAATTTATTATGGGTCTATATGACCGAAGTCTTGACCAAAAGAAAATGCAAAAGGAGTAAAATAGGTACATAAAATCCCCCAGTAGACGTCTTGCAGGTGGCTGAAATTCAAGATTGCCTGGACTTTGGCAACTTCCCTAAGTTTATTATTTATCTATTTATTAAATTTTGGCTTGTATCCCGCCCTCCATGCAAGCGGGCTCAGAGCGGATCAAAACAGCAGATTCACAATAGGAGTTAAGACATTCACAATAAATAGTTAAACAGTTAAAAACAAACTATAAACTAAGGACAGACAGCACTGCAGTTTAGTATTATAGTCTTGGAAACTGGGACCAGTAGGCCATAGACCATACTCTGTGTCTTCAGCTGATGGGCCATTCAAAGATGCAAATTCAGCAGGGGAGGCCAATGGATGGAATAATTGGATGCCCACCACCTTGCCCAAAGGTCTAGTGGAACAGCTCCATTTTACAGGCCCTGCAGAACTGTAATAGGTCCCGCAGGGCCCTGATCTCCAGGCCCTGCCCCTGGCCGATGCTAAGCAGATGTCCTTTGGGTCAGGGCCAACCAGCAAATGTTGGTCTGCTGACTGCAAGGCTCTCAGGGGCACATATGGGGAAACAAATACGTAATAGTAATGCATGTATTTGAATGTATTTGAAGTTTAAGCAATTGTATTCACAGCCTTGTAGGGCATAACTTCTCTGTTTGAATTACTGGTGGAAAAATTCCACTTGGCACATTGCAGGAGCAGGTCAGCCTTCTTCATGAATGTTTGAAAAAGCACATCTCACCTCCTGGAAATTCCATCTTGGCTCATAATTTAGGCCTCTATGCTGATAGTGGTGATGCTACTCTTTGGGAACTGTAGTTTGGTTTCTCCTGAACTCCATAACACCAAGCACAGTGAGGTGATTGCTGGAAATTCAACTGCCCCCCCCCAAAAAGAAAACTCCTGTAAATAAAGTATACCATAGATGTTTGTGGGGATAACATCATCATCATCATACGAAATGAAAGAATGTTTAGTTGGATGCTTTGGTCACATATTTTACAGTAATCATTACAAGTGCCTGTGGTAAGCTGAGCATCACATGGGCCCATTTCTGCACTATGGGAATGAAGACGTTATTCAGCCTTTTGGGTCTCCCATCTCGCGACCTCTAACCAGGATCCAATCTCCTCCTCCTCCTCCTTTTCTTCTTCTGTCTCTGGGTATTGCTGCGACCTTCAAATCAATCTAAGAGGTTTGCCTCAGCCCCAGGGTTTGTGCTAGGGCCCCTCTCTCTTTTAGGTCACTTTAAAACTATAGCACTCCTTTCTCTGTCATTTCCCACTTTTGGTAAACATGGACAGAATGGGGCTTAAATGTGATTCTCAGAGATCAAACTGAATGCTTTCAAAATGAAAAGAAGTTTAATAAATAAATTCCAAGCATGGTCTGCAGAGGTAAACACAACAGACCAAGCAGAAGAAAATAAAAGTAGTTTAAATTCATCATCCTATCCTTAGATGTAATAGTATATCACTCTGATGTTAATAAGACATAGGTTCTTGGAATCCTTAAGTTGCATTCATTACCTTGGTTTCAATATGCAGGAATGACCGAGGGCTTTCTTAGGACCATGTCCTCATGGGTTCTCGCTGGAGCTAAGATGGGACTCATTCCTTCTCCTGCATGTATGTAAAAAGGCCCCCTCTTCAACAACCTGTAAAGTTGTATTCTTTGCCTTCCCACCCTTCAGGTTATCCTTCTCTTCCTTTCTGCCAAAGGAGTCCCTTCTTATATTGGCCTTCCAGACTGTGTGGCTAAGCTGTGACTCAGGTTGCCCATTGTCCTCCTCAGGCTAGGGCCATCTGCATTTCTATGGCACTGAATGGCTCTGCCCTAGAGAAGTTATTCATATCCACTTGCTTATTTTCCCCTTTACTAAGCTGTGACTCAGGTTGCCCATTGTCCTCCTCAGGCTAGGGTCATCTGCATTTCTATGGCACTGAATGGCTCTGCCCTAGAGAAGTTATTCATATCCACTTGCTTATTTTCCCCTTTACTCCCACTGACCAGCAAAGAATCCCTTATAGCCTCTGAATCTGTACACAGTGCAAATCCAAGAATTATCTTTTAGGACCACAAATGTTGGCACTAATCCTAGAGTGGAAGGTATTTCACCACAGTGTCACTGAAAGTAAGCAGTAAGTAGTAACCAGTTTCTACACACAAGACTACAGAACAGCTAATTTTGTAGTTCATGTAGCTTCACAACATTTCAGGAGGGTTTCGCAGAGAATCAGTGATGAGCATTAAAGAACTTCTGCATGTTCTCCTACACAGTTTCTCTTTTTGGGCACCCACTTTACTGCACATGCCCAGAATGTTATGTAATGTATTCAATAAGCTGCCATTGAATGCATAATGTGTGATGAAAACATCTAACTGAAATGCTATGTTAAGCTTCGTCCTGGGCTAGGATCCAAATACATCCAATCACATTGCTAGCCCAGGAAGCACCTAACCAATCACTATCAACAAGCTCCCTGAGTGGGAATGTCCGTGATTGGTCCTTATATATATGCAACCTTATTGGTTGGTAAATGTACAGTAGGCGTGGCTACATTAGCCGGGAGAGTTTAAAAGCAGAACAGCTGCAATGTAAAAGCTGTTCTGGCTATCAGATGTTGATCCGTGTTGGAGTTGTGTTTGAGTTGCTGAATAAAGCTGAATCTTTGCTGAATCACTCTCCGACTACTTTGTTAAGTGAGCGACAACACCTTATTTAACACACCAAGCTGGAGAAGAACTCTCAGGGAAATGGCACTTGATTTCTAACACAGTCAAGCATTATGAAGCCGGACAAATCTGTACACTGAACCAGGTAATTAGGAATTTTGGCACCGGCAGTAGGTTAAATACACTTATTACAATAACACCAACTGAGCATCTCTTGGAGAGCCTCTTCACTTTTTCCATTAACACATTACCTTGCTGATATTATCGTGTTTAGTCAGGTCTGGAAACTTACATTTGTATCTGTTTAAATAGCGGTTGGCTTCAGCAGCACCACATTAATGCAAATCTAATGTACCTGCTGGTATGATTAGCTGAATCAAATGATGGCATTTAAGTAACACCTAAATAATCTTAATTAGGATCCTCGGCTCATCTTAGCACTTGGAACTCTACAGATGGATAGTCTTAATTATCAGCCTTTTGATTAGGATAACAGCTCTAATCAAGATGATGTATGCCTGATAGACAGCATATCAGTAAATTAATGACAGTTGTTAGTGGGGAAACATAAGCAAAAAACAAGAGCTGTCTTCTATTCAGAACATGGTTAAATAATGTCATCTATGATATATGGGGGGAAAGATCTGGATATTCCACAGGAAAAGCTAGGTTCCCCCCCCCCAATCCTGTTTCTAAATAAAACTGTATCCTTTCTCTCTTGCACAGCCATATTGACTGGGGGGGGGGGACCATATACTTTGCTGTGCAAACAAAGAAAGTAGAGATTGTTAACATGGGCATCCTGTGCAAGGCAACTGAAAGAAGTCCATCCTGGTGTGTTGCTGATGTAGTCCCATTATGACTGTAATGCATACAGAAGCACCAATGTGGGAAGACAAATTATGGCCAAAATGATGTGTGTGCGCATGAGGCATGTCCCAAAGGCTTGACTGTGAAGTGCACAGAAAATGTATATTATTAATCCAATGGAAGAATCAAATAAACAATGCATTTTCAGTTCTGATGTGCTCCATGGACTATTTGCTGGCAAATGTAGCAACTCTTTATTTATTTATTATTTTATTTATTACACTCAACTTTTATACCACCCATTCCCCAATGAACTACATGAGCAAGGATTTCAAAAAGCCATTGTTGACTTCAGTACGTACAGAAATTCAATCATGGCTTGGAGGGAGCTGGGGAGACTATTGTGTTAGCCTGTCTGTATGCAAATGTGGCATGGGGCATGATTGGAAGGCTGAGCTGGAGCCCAGCCAACGGGAAAGCTCAAAGGAGGGGATCTGCACAGAATTAACACATAGCCTTAGGGGGTGAGCAGCTTTTTAAAAATCTCCACAAATTGGCCAAGGTAGGGGGGTCCTTTTTTTCACCTGCTTTATGCTGATCTTATGGCATGATATTATAATTAAGCCTGGTCTTGTGGCTGGTTAGACCATACCGAGGGATGGCAGGAATACAGTTGCCACCAAGAGTTTTGTTGTCACTACAACAAAGGTAGGGATAACAGGTGAGTTTCCTGAGGCATTTAAAGATGAAGGACCACTCCTAAAACAGCCCATCGTTTGCTGAAGTGGTGGGATGAGTGGTGCTGAGCAGCATCAGCCAAGCCATAGCTGCTGGAATGGCATGCTGGGTGAAGGGGGTGAGACTTGGCACCTCTTGGCACGGTTAATGTGCCAGAGGGGATAGCAACTGGACAAGTTTGGAGCCAAGATGGAGTTGCCCAAAATCCTGGAAGCCAATGGGCCACCTGAGTTGCCCACTCTTGAAAGCTAAAGACATTTTTCGATGATGCAGATCAGATATTTAGTTCATTATAAATTCAGTTTAACCCATATATATATAGCAATCTCATGTCTTCATTTCTGAGTTGCCAATACAACCCCCCCCCCAAAAAACGACCAGCCTGAAATCTTTTGAGATTTTGAGTACTATGTTCCATGATCTGTGCACCTTTGGGCCACCTAGATGTGACAGAACAGTGTGCAGAATTAGATCTGCCACTCTGATGATTCGCTAAATTCTTGGGTCAGGTTTCAGAGGGAAGCAAGCCAGGCTCTTAGGGAAGATTGGCTGAACGCCTGGATTGCATCTCAGTGCATGTGCTCAGATGCAAGAGAGGCACTCGCAGAACTTCCTTGAAGTGCCTGGATCGAGTAGCAGATTTGAGACTGTTTGCTAGAAGCCATTCGAATAAGCAGTCCAAGGGAGCAGGGCCTCTGCTTCTATTGAAAAAGTACAATAAGCTCGAACAATTATCCGTACTATAAAGCAGACGCATGCATGGGCAATTTAAATCCGCATAAGCCAATGACAGCAATGCTCTGACCCACTCAGCTGGGTACTGGGACAGTTGGAGCTCTGCCGGGGAAGGTTTAGGGCCAAACTAGACATGCAAGTTTTAAAAGAGTTTTTTAAAGATCCATGTGGAGTATTCTGTGCACATGGACCACCAAAACCTAGGAAATAACTCCCCCCAGTGCTGTTTCTATGCTGGAAAATAGCTGGGGGGGGGGAGGCAGGAGCCCTTCCTCTCCCTGTGGTGGTATTCCAAGATAGGGATGTGCATTCGGTTCGTCCTCCCGAAAATGGCCCATTCAGACCCCTTTCGGGCTGCTGCAGGCTGATTCAGATTCTCTGAACTGAATCGGCTTGCTGCCAAATTGCCGCGGAATTTCGGCGGCAATTCGGCCCCATTATATCCTATATGGTCCATTGAAGTCAATGTTCAATTATTAATGTTTACCGCAGTTCTATGTTCCTTACCCCACTGCACTGAGGTAAGGGGAAAACTGTGACTATAAACATCATTTGGGATGGTGCTCAGGCCTTTACTGTCCTTTGCTGTTTATTAAAGTTATTAACGTTAGTTTTTACCCAGCACTGAGATCTAGGCATTTAGACAACTATCTCTAAGGCTGCAGTCACACACACAAAATAATCCACATTCAGTGCACTTTCCTATAGGATTTTACTGTGTGTGAACTCTCAAAATCCAGTTGGAAAGTGCAGTGAACGTGGATTGAAAGTGGGTTATTTAGTGTGGCAGTAACTCCTCCTAATGGAAAAGAGGCTTTATAAACATTTTGTGGTGGGCTCTGCCCAATAACAATGTTCCATAGATCATCTCTTACTTCCAGCTGTCGAAGGAAATGACAAGTCTTTGAATGGTTTTGAGGAGACTGGCTTTGTGCCATCAGGTACAATTGTCACATTTAATTTCATGATGCCCATCTGTTGTATATTGTTGTTTGATATGCAAGAGCATACATTTAAATAAACATTTTGAACATAATTGTGTGCTCCAGGTATATGTGTTTATTAAGGAATTTAACATGATAAACATTGTGATTCAATATACCAACCAAGTTGCAAGAGAAAGAGAGAGAGAGAGAGAGAGAGAGGGAGGGAGGGAGGGAGGGAGGGAGGGAGAGAATGTGGTCTATACAACAAATTTAACCTGGTTCAACAGTAAGTGTTTCTCCCCAGGGAATCCTGGGGACCACAGTTCCATGAGTGGAATAAAGATCTCTAACTGAAGGTTTTCATAACCCTCAACAAACTATCATTCCTAGCAGCCATTGGGAGGAAGCCATGATAGTTAAACTGGTATAAAATGCATGCAGGTTAGTAATCTAGGTGTAGCCCAGAGAGCACAAAGAGTCATGTGAAAAGCTGCTTTAGTTCTGAAGCAAGACAGCTGCTTGTCCAGCACTGGGAACCAGCCCCTTGCTCCTGCACCATGGCAACCATTGAGAATGATGCTCTTAGTATAATGGTGGTGCTACACGGAGAACAGATATTTTCCACCAAAGGCTTTCTTCAAGTCATATATGCAAGGTGGTCAGAGAAGCAGGCCCATATGCTATTCAGTACAAGCTACTCACAAAAAGAAGGTGCTGTAAAGATACATAACACTTTCTCAAATTCAAACAAAACCTATGTAATGTACTCTGTGTGTGTGTGTGTGTGTGTGTACTGTATGTGTATATATATGCTTCTCTAGCTCTGTTATCTCCACCAAAATTTAAACCACAAATGCGATAAAAAGGGTTGACATAATAATAATAATAATAATAATAATAATAATAATAATGATAATAATAATAATAATAATGATAATAATTAATTCATTTTTAATTGCACACACCGTAACTGCACGGTGGAAACGTCTCTGGCTTGGATCAGTCATGTCCCGGCCGGCTGCGTCGACCGGCTTGATGACGTTGGGGCTTCAGGACCCGTATGTCGTATTGCCACACTGCCACCGCCTGGCCGGAGCATCCCACTGCAGGAATTTTTGTAGCCGAGTAGTTTTTTCCGCCTTCCGACCCTGGAGCAGGACATCCCAACTGACAGCTAACACCTTCCCACAGGGGAGTTGGTGTGCCCACCCTCTCTAAGGAGTAGTTCCCATTTTATCTATTCACCGAGGCTTTCGAATCGCCGGGTGGACGATGAGCTGGGGACAACAGGCTGGCCGCTCACACCAGTACGTGGCTCGAACTGACACAGTTCAGATGTTAAGACAGTGGGATATACCCACTGTGGTAGATAGTTTATGGACTGCCTTTGTTAAATACAGGAAAGATCTACAACAGGCAGCATAACTAATAACACAACTCCAGCAGGTAACAGCCTCCTCTGTTTAGTCATTCCTAACATCCAGGCGAACTTACTCAAGCACCAGGCCTCTGAAGAGTCTTCTCTACTGTACAGGCTCCTTCTTGTCAAATGCCAACTGATGCTTGAGGGAAACCTTCCAGATTGTTTCTCCCTAACCATGAAGTCTTTGGGCCATGGATCCCAGCAGCTCCAAGGGTTAATCCTCCTGACCCCAACCTTAATCCTGAGATTCTGATCCGAAGAACATGCTGTTCTCCTTTAAAATGAGTGGCCCTCTAAGCTCTACATGTCTTGTTTTCCTTTTTCTACTTTTTAAAAGACTAAATAAATAAAGGACAAAAATAACAAGTGATGGAAATAATTTTAATGGCAAGTGAATACCGTTGGATAATTCAGTTCTCCCTTCATCTATAGCTGCCATAACAGTTACAGCTGTAAAAGTCAAGAGCTGACTCCCCAACTTGGTTTGAGTCATAGATATTTTTTTTAAATCATCATATGAGCATAGTAGGAACCTAACTTTTCAGTGCATGGTGAACTCCTTCTTTAAAGAAATACTTTGAGCAAAACAACCCTGCATACATTACATGTACACTCCTTAATTAAGATATTTAAAATGCTAAATCATATGTAGTTATTCATTCTACAAACCATAGAATCTCAGGATTTTAAATGAATTAATATTTAATAAACACTTGCATACTGCTTGATTAAGTGCCCATTTAATGCCTATTTGTGAGTAATTAACCATTTGCAATTTACGTCTGCCAAATGAGGATACACTGCAACCTTAAAAAACATTTAATGCAGGTGGAGTGCTATAATCAACACGGTTCCATAAAAGCAAGCATTTGGGGGGCTGCTTCCTCATTTTTAAAAATTGCAGAACAACATTCAGTAGAAGCCGTGCCTCTTGTATTTTCCATACAATTATACTTCAGCAGATGCTATTCATTACATGGCAGTGCTTTGGTATTAGGAAAACATAAGAACATGAGAGAAACCATGTTGAATCAGGCCAATGGCCCATCTATGTCACACAGTGATCGAAAACCAGGTGCTATCAGGTGGTCCACCAGCAGGGTCAGAACTTCAGAAGCCCTCCCACTGTGCCCCCCCAAGCACCAAGAAGACAGAGCATCACTGACCCAGACACAGTGTTCCATCTATACCTTGTGGCTAGTAGCCACTGATAAACTTCTGCTCCATATGTTTATCCAATCCCATCTTGAAGCTGTCTATACTTGTAGCTGCCACCACTTCCTGAGGTAGTGAATTCCACATGTTAATTACTCTTTTAAAACACCCCCATATTTTTTTTTCCAATTTAGTGGCACAAGACTAAAAAAGCTCTCCAGAGTTTCTGCCCATATAATGTCCCCTCATATTATTAGATCACACAACCCTTTCCCATTTTTCACATTGGCCAATAACACAGCAGAGAATCCCCTAGTGCTCGGCAATATGGAAAATGGGGCTTCTCAGCTGCTTAGCAGTTTCAGAAAAAGTCTGGTCAGTTTTAAATGAACATAAGTCTGTGTTCATTTCTGTTCCCTTTCATTCAATGAACTAATGCTAAAATGCATGCACAAAACCTGAACCACAAGGATTTAAATGGAAGGTGCTTGCTAGCCACCCTGAGCCTGCATTGCAGGGCGGGCGGGGTATAAATGTGATTAATAAATAATAAATAAATAGATGCCACTGCGCAGCTGTGATAGGGCAATTGCATTGTTTTTTAAAAAACAACAACTTTGGATGCCACCTCTCCACACATCACAAGTGATGTTCCACCCTGATTTAGAAAAGTGTGTTTTTAAAATTGTAGCTGCAGAATAAATATATTAGATCAGAAAGAATGGTGCGTACAATGGGCACAGAATCTGATGTCAAGATTAAAGGTTTACCGCTCTGAAAATCTGCAGTAAGATGTCCATGCATAATGGGCCAGAGAATCATTCCAGAAGGAAACGTTTCTGGTATGATGTAGCCGTAAATACTGTGTTTGTGCAGTTCTTCAGACTTAATTCAAAGAAGCAGGGAAATCCAAGGGAAATGTAATGGTAGACAGGTACAGTGCAACACCTGAAAAAATGATATATGCTTCAAAAGAAGTGGAAATGTACATATAAGGTAAAGGGGGCTCCCATTCCTTCCCTCAGGCTCCTGGGCTCAGCAAAGAGCCAAAATATTATACTGTGACAGGGTGGGACAGCCAGAATTCTTCAGGAAATAAAAAAAATAGACAAGTAGGGTGTCTCAGTCACAAAAGGGAAAGAAAAATGGAAGGAAAATCTTGCCTCTAAGGGAGGGAAGTGGACAGGGGTGTCATACTTCCCTTTTATAATAGTCCGTGGGGAAAAACTAGTCTTGCATATGATTTAATACATTTATTGTGGCTTTTTTGTGTTCCCCAGTAAATCAATTGCTTTCACTAATAGGAATCAATTGTTTTTGTTAGTATTTTGAGTAAAAAATAATACTGTTAACTGGGTTTACCTGTGGCCTTTATAAAATTTACATCTCTGGTACCTAGAATTACATTTTACGTCACACATGGCCCAGTCTGACAAAGTCAGATCCATCCCTCTTAACATATGAGTTTGACACATCTGCCTTATGGGGTTGCCATACGTCAGCTGTGGACTTGACAGCAAAAACAAACAAACAAAATAGCATGTTCATATTGGTTTTGAGGACACTTAGCATACAAAGGCAATTACCTAGAAATGTATTTGTACACACAGCCTTATGAGCAAATAGCAAATAAAATAATTATAAAGGCACTTTAAACTGGATTCATTAAAGAACAAATCACTTTTCAACAATGAGGAAGACAAGCATGATTTCTAAGCAGCATTGTGGATAGTTCAAGTTTTAGAATGGATCTAATTTAGGAATACATTGAGGCAGGGTTACATCATCATAAGTCTGTGAAAGAAAAAATCTTGGGTTTGTTTGTTTTTTAAATTGCTATCATTCACATTGATGACTTAAAAGTAAGTTCTATTGAGTTGAGTGGGGTTTGATGTATAATCAACCTTACTCCAAGGACTTGAGGTATGTTACAAAAGGAACACTCCTAAGCAGTTCTACTTAGAGGTAAGTACCATGGTACTCAGTGGGGCTTACTCTCAGGAAAGTATTCTTAGGACAGCAGCCATAGATGTGCATTTAAAAAAAAAACTTCTGAATCAGAATATAAACAAGCTAAGCTGCAGATAAGGTTGCAGTCATCAAAAGCCTTCATTTGTTGTTAAAAAAACATGCAAGATATAAACATTGTCGTTATTTAATACTAGGAGTAAAGCCCGTTGTGGGAAGAAATACAACGAGCTGTAGAAGGAAACTCCAGGTGAGTGTCCCGGCTGTGGCTGGTGGGGTGGCAGAGGGAAGTAGTGGGAGGCAAGCCGTGTTTCTTTCCTTCTGCTTAGCTATAAGGCAGGGTTGTCTCAAGTCATTTTGCTGCCCCAAGTGGGTAGTGTGGGAGGACAGCCTCATGGTAACAGGTATGGTTCCCTCCGGTTACCCCCCCTGACTTATGTTGATTTGAGGCTATGCAGTTGCAGCTAAGGTAGAAAACCACCTCCTCCTATGCCATGTCTTCTGGGTTCCAAGAGTCTGGAAAACAGTTCTGTAGCCAGTTACAGGGTTGCCAACTCTGGGTTGGGATATACCTGTAGATTTGAGGGGTAGAGCCTGGGAAAGGGAGGGTTTGGAGTGGGGAGGGACCTCAGCAGGGTATAATGCCAAAGAGTCCATTGCCTAAAGCAGCCATTGTCTCCAGGACAACTGATCTTAGAATCATAGAATCATAGAATGTTAGAGTTGGAAGGGACCTTGCAGGTCATCTAGTCCAACCCCCTGCACTCTGCAGGAGCATAGCCGAAAGATAGCCCTACAACATACCCGAAAGATGGTCGTCCAGCCTCCGCTTGAAAACGTCCAGTGAAGGAGCATCCACCACCTCCCAAGGCAGACTGTTCCACTGCTCAACCACTCTTACAGTTAGGAAGTTTCTCCTGATATTTAGCCGGTAACGACTCCCTTGTAATTTCCACCCATTAGATCTAGTCTTGCAATCCGGAACAAGAGAGAATAGATTCACTCCACCTTCTACATGACAGCCCTTCAAATACTTGAAGACTGCGATCATGTCCCCTCTAAGCCTTCTCTTTCCCAGGCTAAACATACCCAACTCTTTCAGCCTTTCCTCATTAGACTTGGATTCAAACCCTCTCACCATCCTGGTTGCCCTCTTCTGGACGCGCTCGAGCTTGTCAACATCCTTCATAAAACGTGGTGCCCAAAAGTGGACACAGTGTTCCAGGTGAGGCCTGACCATAGCAGAATAGAGTGGAACTACCACCTCCCATGATCTGGACACAATACTTCTGTTAATGCATCCTAAGATTGCATTAGCTTTCTTCACAGCCACATCGCACTGCAGGTTCATGTTTAGCTTGTGATCAACCAGAACACCAAAGGGATGAAGACAAAGCAGAATTACTCAGCTCTCACTTTGCATTGGACTTTAACCGTAAGGTGAGCTGTAAACAAACTGAAGAATGCAGGGCATATGAAGGAAGGAGGAACTGCAATCCAGAGTAAGCAAGGAAATGGTTAGAGAGCATCTAGCTGCCTTAAATATCCAGGGCCGGATGGCTTGCATCCCAGGGTGCTAAAAGAAATTGCAGATGTTAGTTTTGGGGTGGGGAGGGACCTCAGCAGGGTATAATGCCATAGAGTCCACTGGTCAAAGCAGCCATTGTCACCAGGAGAGCTGATCTTGGTCATCTGGACATCAGTTGTGATAGCTGGGAAATTTTCTGTAAGGGAAATGATGTGCATTGGCTGGGGAACACAGTGGTTTCTGGGAGATCTCCAGGCCCCGTAGGGAGATTGGGATATGTATTTTACCTCAGGACTCTCGACAGCAACAGCAGACAGCAACAAAGACCAATCAGGCCACATATGCAAATGACCTCTGTGTTCTGACTGGCTATGAGGGGGAGAGGAACAGCAAACTGTTTAGAATGTTGGAGGTAGGACTCAGGCAATGAAGCCAGTGGAATGGGAGACCCTCTGAGTGACAGATCAGGGAGCCAACTGATTTCGGAACATGTTGGAATGTTCAGGAGAGTCCATGACCAAAAGAGAATTATATATAAGGAGAGATATTTCTATCCCTCCATTCCTCCAAAGAGCTCAGCTCCCAACCATTGTCTCTGAACTCAGTTCTAGATGAGTTTCCCCTCTCTTCCCAGTGGGCTGTCCTTTTCAAATGATATATCCAGGGATACTACATTGCACATAGGGAACAGGAACGACTGTGCCCACCTATCTCTCATCTGCACAAGATCACTGGAACATGAGCACAGAAAGTGGAGGCACCATCTCTGAGATTGGGAATGGTCCAGTACATTCAGTTAAGATCAGGTCCAGTGCATTAAGTCAAGGGCAGGGTCCCCATGCTCATTCCTGCTACCTCTCTACACGAATTGGAGGTAAAAAGGAGTTATGCCAAGATTTGAATGGTTATTTGTGCCTGGATTGTTTGGGAGATATTCTTCTTGGATGAAAAGTAGGATACAAAGATATTATAATAAGTGGGGATCTGCAGGAAACCTGCCATAAGGGGGAATTCCCCTACCTTTGCTTCCTTCCCCCCCCCCTTTTCTGTCAAAGTTCCCACCTCTCTATCAAAATTCTCAGCAGCAACTGGCCTGGAGCTTTTCCCAACATCCCCACTACCATTCCGGGCCCAGAGCAGCTCCCAGTGTGTTTTGCTGCAGCTGGGCCTGGCGTGGCCCCTGGTGTCTGCTGCAGCCAGGCCCAGAGCAATTCCCTGCAGCCACCGCCAACAGCTCTACAGGTAAATACATGGTCTGCACGTGCTCAGACAATACTCTTTTATTGGGGGGGGAATGTAACCCCCCATTGTATTTTTTTTAAGTTTTCAGATTTTTCTGCAACCCCCCCCCCCCCAAGTTTGTAGAACTATGCACCGGAGATAAGTGTGGCAGTGGCCCCCATCCATTGATTCGGATATGCACAGATGGGGGCCCCAATTGAGAAATAGATATATCAATTAATTAATCCATCCTGTTCTTTCGTGTTGAAGTTTCTTGATAGTTCCATCCTTCGAAACATAATACCTATTGGGAGTTTGGTGGAGGACAGAGCTATAGCTCACAGGAGTTTCGCAGCTTGAGTTCTGGCAGCGACAAAGAGAGCAGGAGAATAGCTATATGCTTGGCTAGAGGTGAAGCATCTGTCTTTGGGAACCTGATGCTGGATGGACAGTTGTGCAGTCTGTTGCTTCAGCGGTGCTCTCCTTCTATAAGTAGGCATTTCAAAGAGACCACAAGTCTCCAGTGCTTTGTCTGCCATACAAGGGACAGTAAACCCTCTAGTGCTGCCTCTGGACTTCCCACCAATCTGGGAAGCATACTGCAGAAATCTTGTCCTCCTTACGCTCCCTCATTCAGTCTCATTTGTTCTTACCTCCTACCTATCTGGAATCTCTATGGGAGGCAATTCTGAATCAAAGACCTTAAATAATTTAAAAGTATGAGTTTGCTTCCATATGTTCCAAGGGGCCAGTCAATGCAAACCATGTGATGTCAGCATTAACCTGCCATCTTTTCTCATTTCCTGTACATGAGCCATTCATTTCTCTAAAATCTGGCATTATGACGTAATCTCAAAAAACATATTTATGAAATATTTCCCCCCCCCATGAGAAAACAATATACTTTCATTGCTATAAAAATGTGAACATCTCCTGTTCTGTTGCAAAAAAATTGACAGTTTTATCTTTCGCAGACCATCAACCACGGCATTCCATTATCTTCCATACTAACTTTGTGCCTAATCCAGCAAAACATTAAGCACCACTAGGTCTTACAATTTCAGTGAGAGACTTAGAGTGCAGTCCTAAAGAGATTAGCCTCCTGCTAAGACCATTGACTTACATGGACTTAGAAGGGCGTAACTCTGTTGAGGATTGTGCCGCTAAGCACTTGTTTAATTGTTTCAATAGAATTCAATGAAACATAAACGTGCTTATCAAAATCAATAGGACTTAAACGAACTTCACATTGGCTGCACTGCAACTTGAATTCATATCTGTTTATTTATTTAGGGTAATGCATTGCCTCCTCTCCAGAACAGGGCTGCCCACCACAGTTCACAACATCAAGGAGAAGATAAAACCATAAAATGATAAATAGTTAAAATAACTAAGAACAGTACAAAGCTATCAACAACCCAGACCAAAGACGATAAAAAAGAATAAAACGATAAGACAGCGCGACACAAATTAACAGCTCAACAGTAGCAAAATAAACATGCCCAAGGCCAGCAAGACTATAATATTGACCCGGTGTAATGAAACAATAATATTTACTTGTTTTATTTACTTTATTCATACCCTGCCTATTCTTCTCAATGGGAACCCAGAGCAGTTTACATCTCTCTTATTTCATCTGTTTTAGCGGCACAACAAGCCTGTGAGAGTGTGTGACCAGCCCAAGGTCACCCAGCAAACTTCCTTGCCCAAGTGGGGATTTAAACATGGGTCGCCCAGATCCTAGTCTGACAGTGTAACCACTAACACCATCAAAAGCTACTCCAAACCAGGATACAATCAAATCCCACAAAACTTTATAAAGCAGATGGTAAGAACAAGAATACTGAATGATCATAAAAAAAGATGTTAAAATGACCAGCTAACATGGTTGCTGGGATAAAAAGCATAATTAAAAGTCTGGACAAATGAAAATATCCTGACTTGGCACCCAAAGGCTATAGAAATAGGCAACCAGGCAGACTTCCATTGTGTGATCTCACAGAAGAGAGCTGGGGGGGCATGTACAGAGTGCCCAAAGAAGGTGCCTTCAAAAGAAAGTGGTTAAGGAAAAGCACTGGGTTTTGCTGGGCACTAGCACATTGCACTGGTACTGCTTGGCACTCTTTACATGCACTGGCTATGTTGGGCTTGGAAACCCCCCTTGCGTGGATTTGTTGAGCTGGCATTGCCATAGTGGCATTCGTTCTGCAGGGTACTCTGCACATGCACTGGTTCTGCTGGGCACTCTGTATGTGTGCTGTATGTATTGGGCTTGCAATCTCCCCTTGCTTGGATTTGTTAAACTGGTATTGCCACAGTGGCACTGGTTCTGCTGGGCATGCTGTACATGCACTGGTTCTCCTGGGCACTCTGTGCATGCACTGGCTGTGCTAGGCTTGCACCCCCACCCACTTGGATTTGTTGAGCTGGCATTGCCACAGTGGCACTGGTTCTGCTGGGCACTCTATACATACACTGACTGTGCTAGGCTTGCAACTTCCCCTTGCTTGGATTTGTTGAACTAGCATTGCTACAGTGACACTGGTTCTTCAAAAATGTGCCCCACCATCTTCAGTTTCTACTGCAGAGGCTCTGGTTTGACACCAGTCTCTGCTTTTTTGCTCTTTCCCCCCTCCTTTGGAAATAATGAAGGATGAGGACACCTTCTTTGGGGACCCATAGAATTGGTCCCCCTGGTACAAGATTTTTAAAACCTTTTTTTTGGGGGGGGGTCTTTTGAGTAGAGGCACCAGAAGCTATGATGAAAAATTGGTGCCTCTACCTCAAGAAACAGCCCCCCTAGACCCCCACATACCCCCAGATAGGTTCCCCATAATAGCCTATAGAGATCATTGACTTTAGTGGTCCCCATAGGCTATAATTGAGGCAAAGGCATGCAAAGATGTCACAGTCCCTTGAAATGCATGTGTGAAGCTGCAGCTTCACCTGGAACAGCATTTAAAGGGAATGCGCTCTCTTTAAATGTCATTTAACTGTGGCTATCCTGTTTTCCAAGATAATCCTGATTTTGGAGGGGGATTATCCCGGATTGGCTGTTCTCGATATCCAAAAATATATCCCCCTCTGTATCCAGCTGAAAGAACAGTTGATAAATGCCAATAAAGTATTTTCCAGCTATTTTTTCAGCTCAGATAGAGCCAAATGCACACCCCTCTAAATGACTTGTAGAGTTGATACAATTTCTCCTAAATCCTCTTGTGGAGTTCAGAAAGCCCCCTGGTTTAAAGGAGGAGCTTGGAGAGTTAAAATGATCAGTCTGATAATTAGAATGCAGGTGGAAGAACAGTCACTGCAAATCCAGTTAAGCACATTGTCATACCGGCTCTATGAAGGTGACGTAGGGATGTGAATTTACCTACTCTCTATATACCCAAGTCAACTGAACTTTACACAGCAGTTTCTCCTCTCAATTCCACGTCCTCATGTGGTATGTTCTGTGTATGCTTGTCCCTGAGCATGTTCACTTGCTGTCCAAGTGTTATGGAAAGGATTACCAGAGACAGTGATGAACATGTTGTCAACTGATGGCCTTCTACAAACCATAAAACTATTAGTTTCCAGTAGCTATTTCATAAGGGACAGATTTTAAGTTGGAAATACATTGGGTAGGGGTGTGTGTTCAGTATATACAAAGCCAAATAAATACTGATAAGGTATTTTCCAGGTATTTATTCAGCCGAATAGAGACCAGAGATCGGTACTCGGCTAACAAAATAGCCCCACCTGAATAAAAGCCAATATTAATAGTCTTTTATTTGGGCACAGCTAGAAGGCATTTAAAGAGACTGTGGTCTCTTTAAATGCTTTCTGAGTTCACTCATGGAGCAAGTGAACTGAGCAAACAATTAAGTTTCTCTATGAGGATGGTCCCCATAAGGTATAATGGAGCCGAAATTTTTTGGCAATCCTGAATATTTCATGAATCCCAATATCATACCGATATTGGAATTTGGGGATATCGGGAAATACTGATATTTTTTTCAGGTTCAGTACACCCAAACCCCCAAAATATCGATTTTTTTTCTGCACACCCCTGATATTGGGTTTTGGAGGGCAATTGATCTAGATTTTGCTTTCAGCAGATAGCTTGGTGGCTTTTGTATATATTTGTATTGTTTAAATGGCTTATATAAGAAAGACAGGATAGAACTATTTTTAAGATAAATAGCAATTGACAATTCTTTAAAAATAGATTTGTTGTTGTTCAGTCGCACAGTCGAGTCTGACTTTTCGCGACCTCATGGACCAGCTCCTGCCAGGCTCTCCTGTCTTCCGCCATCCTCTGAAGTTGGCACATTTCATGTTCGTTGCATCGATGACACTGTCTAACCATCTCATCCTTTGCCGTCCCCGTCTTCTTTGACCTTCAATCTTTCCCAGCAACACTCCAGTGAGTGCTCCCTTCTCATTTGGTGGCCAAAGTATTTGAGCTTCAGTTTCATTATCTGGCCTTCCAGGGAACAGTCAGGGTTGATTTCTTTTAGGATTGACTGATTTGATCTTCTTGCAGTCCAAGGGACTCTCAAGAGTCTTCTCCAGCACCATAGTTCAAAAGAATCTATTATTCGGTGCTCAGCCTTCCTTATAGTCCAGCTCTCGCAGCCATACATGACTACTGGGAATACCATTGCTTTGAGCATGCGAACTTTTGTTGGCAGGGTGATGTCTCTACTTTTTATCATGCTGTTTAGGTTCGCAATCGCTTTCCTCCCAAGGAGCAGGCGTCATAAGAACATAAGAACATAAGAGACGCCAATGTTGGATCAGGCCAAAGGCCCATTTTGTTGGCAGGGTGATGTCTCTACTTTTTATCATGCTGTTTAGGTTCGCCATCGCTTTCCTCCCAAGGAGCAGGCGTCTTTTAATTTCATGGCTGCAGTCACAGTCTGCGGTGATCTGGGATCCCAGGAACGTGAAGTCTGTCACTACTTCCACGACTTCCCCTTCTATTTGCCAAGGAGTGATGGGGCCGGATGCCATGATCTTAGTTTTTTTGATGTTGAGCTTCAAGCCCACTTTTGCGCTCTCCTCTTTTACTCTGAGCAAGAGGCTCTTTAGATCCTCTTCACTTTCAGCCATTAGAGTGGTATCATCTGCATATCTGAGGTTGTTGATCTTTTCCCCAGCAATCTTAATTCCCGCTTGTGATTCATCCAGGCCAGCATTTCGCATGATGTACTCTGCATATATATTAAATAAGCAAGGTGACAGTATACATCCTTGTCGTACTCCTTTTCCTATGCTGAACCAATCAGTTGTTCCGTATCCGGTTCTAACTGTCGCTTCTTGGCCCTTATACAGGTTTCTCAAGAGACATGTGAGGTGGTCTGGTACTCCCATCTCTTTAAGGACCTGCCATAGTTTGTTGTGATCCACACAGTCAAAAGCTTTAGCATAGTCAATGAAGCAGAAGTAGATATTTTTCTGGTACTCTCTTGCTTTCTCCATAATCCAGCGAATGTTGGCAATTTGATCTCTAGTTCCTCTACCTCTTCGAAACCCAGCTTGTACTTCTGGCAGTTCTCTATCCATGTACTGTTGAAGCCTAGCTTGTAGGATCTTGAGCATGACCTTGCTAGCGTGTGATATGAGTGCAATTGTGCGATAGTTTGAACATTCCTTGGCGTTGCCCTTCTTTGGGATTGGAATGTATACTGATCTTTTCCAATCCTGTGGCCACTGTTGCGTTTTCCAAATTTGCTGGCAAATGGAGTGCAGCACTTTAACAGCATCATCTTCTAAGACTTTGAATAGTTCAGCTGGAATACCATCACCTCCACTAGCTTTGTTGTTAGTAATGCTTTCTAAGGCCCATTTAACTTCACATTCCAGGATGTCTGGCTCAAGGTCAGTGATTATACCGTCGTGTTTGTCAAGGACATTGAGGTCTTTCTTGTATAGTTCTTCTGTGTATTCTTGCCATCTTTTCCTAATCTCTTCTGCTTCTGTTAGGTCCCTACCGTTTTTGTCCTTTATCATGGCCAGCTTTGCATGGAACGTTCCCTTGATTTCTCCAATTTTCTTGAAGAGATCTCTAGTCCTTCCCATTCTATTGTTTTCTTCTATTACTTTGCACTGTTCATTCAGGAAGGCCTCCTTATCTCTCCTTGCTGTTCTCTGGAAATCTGCATTCAGTTGGGTAAATCTTTCCTTTTTGCCTTTGCCTTTCGCAGTTCGAGACTCGGGTGCCGCATGATGGAGTGAGCTCCCATCTCTAGTTCCAGCTCCTGCCAACTTAGCAGTTCGAAAGCAAGAAATTGCAAGTAGATAAATAGGTACCACTTCGGTGGGAAGGTAACAGCGTTCCGTGCGCCTTGGTGTTTAGTCATGCCGGCCACATGACCACGGAAACGTCTTCGGACAGCGCTGTCTCTTCGGCTTTGAAACAGAGATGAGCACCGCAACCCTAGAGTCGGATTCGACTGGTTTTCAAGCAAGGGAACCTTTACCTTTACCTTTATACCTGAACTGAAAACCCCCCCGGGGAGGTTTGCACACCCCTCCCGCCTGCCATTTCCCCAAAACCACTTTCCTGGGGGCACCTTCTTTGGTTAGCCATGATTTAGTCCCTCACCAAATTTGGAGGGCAGGTAGAGGAAAGTCAGCTGGAGATTCCCTGTGAGCTTGGTGTCTTCGTTTGCACAGAATCCATTCTATACACTCCTAAACATTCTGACCCTGTGCCTATCAAAATGACTGAGGTTCTGGAGTGTATAGAAAGGATCCTGTGCAAACTAGAGACATCAAAATCACAGGGAACCTCCCCCAGTTGACCTCTACATACCTTCCAAGTTGTTGCTTTGAAGTTTTGTAAACATTTTGATTGAACGGAGATAGTCTTTCTGGGAATGTATCCGCTCACAAACCGGTACAAACCTTCATGAACAATGTCAAAGTGCAAGGCACACAGAAATGAAAGTGAAATATTTCCGCTACAGTGTAGCACAGGGTTGTCAGCTCTGGGCTGGGAATTTCCTAGAGTTTTGGGAATGGAGCATGGGAAGGGTAGAGTTTAGAGAGGGCAGGGACCTCCTCAAGGTATAATGTCACAGAGTCCACTCTCCAAAGCTGTCATTTCCTCTGGGATAATTGATCTATGTAGACTGGAGAGCAGTTGTAATCTTGGGGTATCTCCAGGCCCCACCTGGAGGTTGGCAACCATAGCCTCAAAGTTGATCTAGCTGGGTGGCAGTGCGACAAGAACATCCACAGTTTGACTCACAAATGATCATGACCATAAGATACAGTATGTTCACTTGCCCAAACTGTTCACCCGGACATTTTTGTTATCCATACTGGAAATCCTGCAGGCCCAAATGCCCTATCAGGTATGTCCTTTATAGAAAGCCTGGTCCTTCATGTGTTCCTGACCATAGCAGAAGAACTGTACACTGGGATCTATTAAAGAAATTAGAATACAAGCAAAGTAATATTCCTTCCCACCACCACCCTGTGAAATCTTTGATACTTAAAGCTGGAATGATTATTGAGGTGTGAAAGGTAAACGGCTTGATACATTGCTTTTATTGATTTTATTGTGAATAATATCACATTTGGGTAGGGAAAACCGCCTTCTGTCCTACAAGCTACTTTTCATAACTGAAATGATAAATCCCTGAAATTGTATATTAAAACAGTCAATGGAACATTTGTAAGACATCCTCATTTATATCTATAAAAAGATGCTTTGGAAGCAGGGCTGGTGCTTGCCAAAGAGTTCATTGGATGATGCTCAGGTGTGCTATTGATTCCCCTCTTGCTCTGCATCATTGGAAAGTAGCGTCACAAACTGCACAGCAAAAAACTATTTCCATTACTGTGTTTAAATCTATGTTTTTCACCTTGCTTTCTGTTTGGTAAGCAGGCATTCAAAAGCCTCCCAAGGTCAGTGTCAGGTCCTCTGCAAAGAGCAGTTACTGGACTCCCAAAAGCAAAAAGTGTTCTCGTTGTCCTATAGCCTCGTTGTCCTATAGCCCCATAGCATAGAACAGAAATCCTCCGTGATTGTTTCCACCCAGAGCTGAAACATGATGATGTCTATACGAGAGATCTTAATCGTTTCATACCCTGACCTGGATGGCCCCGGGCTAGCCTGAACCATTCAAATCTCAGAAGCTAAAAGAGGTCAGCCCTGGTCAGTACTTGGATAGTAAATGACTGAGGGAGTCTAGGGTAGGGTAGGCAATGTCAAACCACCTCTGCTCATCTCTTGCCTTGAAAGTCCTATGAGGTTGACATAAATCAGCTGTCAACTGATGACACTTTCCACTTCCCACCGCCAACTGGGTTGCGAGGATCCCTTATGCCCCCTCTTCCTTCACACATGGTTAACATAAATTTCTTTTGGTTCTTTGGCCTCATCCTCCTTCTAGCCCAAGGATTTCCTGAAGTCACAGGTGGCTTATGACTCCATACCTTTACAGTGAGAAACATCCCATGGTGCTGTGCTTGATTTTGCCATTTGTTCTTCTAAGGGTTTGACCTCCGACTTGCTAGCCTTTATTATACGACGTGCATTCTTTGAACATAGATTGATTCCTGGCTGTCTTTGAACCACCCCCACCCCCATTGCTGGAAGTGTCTTATGTGAAGAAACCTCAACCATTTTCTCTTCAGATTCGATTATCCATTATCCAGATGTACACTACTGACTACCACTGGCATCCTTATCTTCTCAAATCCAATAAGTGCTGGCACCCGTTTGTCATCTGGAATATTTTGCTACTACAAGAGCATCTCTGTGGTGAGGAAAATGTTCCCCAGGGTATCAGGAAGGTCATCAGGAGGAGCTGTATCCCTCCAGACCACTTTAAATGCTTCTCTGGATCAGTGTTTTCTGGAGAAAGGTCATGGGCTATTCTTATACCCCGATACATTTTTGGGCTCAGGTATCAAAACAGGTATCTGTGGTGGCTCAGAGGTTAAGACACTGAGCTGCAGACCGGAAGGTTGGCAGCTCGGCAGTTCAAGACCCTAGCGCCACATGATGGGGTGAGTGCCCATCTCTGGCCCCAGCTCCTGCCAACCTAGCAGTTCGAAAGCAAGAAATTGCAAGTAGATAAATAGGTATCACTTTGGTGGGAGGATAACACGATTATGTGCACCTTGGCGTTTAGTCATGATGGCCACATGACCACAGAAAAAGTATTTGGACAGCGCTGGCTCTTCGTCTTGGAAATGGAGATGAGCACTGCCCCCTAGAGTCAGATTTGACTGGCTTTCAAGCAAGGGAAACCTTTATCAAAACATCACACAGGGCAAAAACTATAGATTTCTGGGGAAAGCTGTGGACAGATAAAGAATGTCCTTTGCATGGAAATTAAAGATTGTACAGGTAACAAGATTTGGGTAACAACACAGAATAAGGATCATGTTTTTACAACATTAGTATAATGCTGGTAAAGGGGAAAAGATACTTGGGGGGGCTGCTGTCTGAAGGCACCAATAAATGAATGGAGAGATAGCAGGAAATCTTGCCAGTGATAAAAGAACCTCCAGCCTATTATCTTTGTTAGCCAGCCAAGATGCATTCAGGGTGTAGCTCTTCAAGTCTGTAGCACTTCACCTTTGGTTTGCTTGCTCTGAGGTGTGTGTTGAACTGAATGTTTAGTGCATGCAAGCATGTTCCTGAATGCAAATCTAAATATTTAACCAAGGTACAGGGTTCCCCCCCCCCCCGTTGGATTGTATGTTCCTTCTGCGATCAAGAAATAAAACCGGGAATGATTAACATGTTAAGCCTTGGAGCTTCTTTGGCCGGATTCTGAGGGTACTTCTGACAACTGTTCCAAGATTGGCATAGAAGAGATTCTTACCAGATCACAACTGAGAGTGCCAAAAAGGGAAAGATGGCATGAGGGTGAAAGAGGAGGCTGAAGTTTAGACACTTGGCCAAGTTTTGCAGTTCTCATTCGTTGACTGACCACGTCACTTGTTTCTCAAGAGATCTACAGGTAGATATCTGAGCATAAATACAAATTCTTTGATGGGGAGGGACCATGGCTCAGTGGTAGAGCATCTGGCTTGCATGCAGAAGGTCCCGGGTTATATCCTAGGCATTGTTGGTTTTTTAAAAAAAGATGGGGTGGTAGGTGATGTGGAAGACCTGAGACCCCAGAGAGCTACAGCCAGTCAGAGTGGGCAATATCGACACTGACAGACCAAGTGATCTGACTCAGCATAAGACAACTTCATGTGTGTTCATATGTGATTACAAAAACAACAGAGGGGTAAAATTAAAACCCCCAAATACAACATTCTTCTTTATAATACAGTACATAGGCTTGAAACCCATCTAAATTCCATGAACAGATGCATGACTTCCCTGCTTCCCTCTGCAGCTTGAAATGCCCCCTGGAATGCTGCTACTGGAGGGGGATGGGGGAACCCCAGAAGCAGCACGAGGGGGGAGGGAGTTAAAGGGCTTCCACAGTAGAGGAAGAATCACTGAAAACTGACCCCCTCCTGAAGGCATATATGTTTATACAAAGTAACTCAAGGACTCAAATTGTATTTGGATTTACAGCTCTGGTAGCTAGCAAGTGCATGGAGAACAATAAAAGACAAATTCAGAATCACTTGTGATGGACATTGAAGACAAGGCAAAGGTAACAAATGGCCTGCAATCGTTTTTTTTAAAAAAAAAAATCAGTCACACCACGGACTATCAGAAATAATCTGAAAAGTAGCATAATTTATACAATCATAAAATTAAACCAGCAGAATTAGAAATGTTTATTTCTCCTCACTTCATTTTTAATGAACTGTTCAGAACATTCTGAAATATCTTCATGCCAGATTTGATTTACAGCCTTTGAAATATACAGCTCTGGCTTCAAAATATTCTTTTGATGTCCTAGTGAGACCTAGTCACATTTCTACTGAGCAGCAGTGGAAGAGGAAATGTTTTTTCAATGACGGGTCTATCTCTTCCTTAACTATCAAATGAGGTCATCTCATCATAATTGCTAGCACACTTTATAGATTATATTAGATTTTTATATTTGTCATGGGCGTTAACTGCCTGATGCAAAGAATTTCGGAATTAGGAAGCATTGTAACAAGAAACTGGTAAACCAATGTTGCGCCATATATATATATATGTACCAAACTAAATTGATTGTTTAGGTTCATGCAAATACTGAAAATCCCTGGAAAGTGTTACAAATGGTGGAATTCTCAGAGTTATGTTAGTGCATATCCTAGTGCCTGTTAGGATTCTCTAGCATATGACTGAAAAGCTGAGTGTTTTGGATATGCACACAACTCGTGTGGAACTAGGGAGGTCAGGTCTCCCACTTTTGTGGGTGACCTCTTGCCACCCACCAGCTCTGCTTCCTGCTGCTCAGCTAGGCAGTGAGGGGGAAATGCCAGGGGAAATGTGGGGTGTGATCAGCATTATGTTGATGCCATGACATCACATCCAGTGCAGACTAGAAGCAACACTGTGTTCAGTGTTTCCCTAGTATTTGGCCAAAACTCCATGGTAAAACCATACAGGATTGCCCCAGTGCAATGATGCCACTTTCCGATTGCACCCGCAGTGACCTCATGGTGTTGGCATGATGATGAATAAATAAGTACTTACCATCTCTTGTTCATTGCCAGCTGTGAGCTGGGAACCCTACATAAGAAGTTAATATTCACCAGGTTTTGGGTATT
This sequence comes from Gekko japonicus, assembly GCF_001447785.1. Lineage (NCBI taxonomy): Eukaryota > Metazoa > Chordata > Lepidosauria > Squamata > Gekkonidae > Gekko > Gekko japonicus. The sequence goes on from NW_015164198.1 coordinate 332,492, forward strand.
CCAACCTATCCATTGCAAAGGAAGAATAAGTAAAAGAGATTCCCCGCCCCAGATATGTGTTTATGACCCAAGTGCTGGAGGAGAGGGGGGATGAAGATGCTTAAAGAGGTCAGGAATTTTATTCACAGTTGTAAACCCTTTTCTATACTACAAAGGAATCCTAGCAATCTTGGCGGATGGAAACAGTTAACGTCAAGAGAGGGAGGGCAGGGAAGGACAAGTTGATTACCTGCATTAGGCCTTTGTGTTTCAGGGAAGTGGAAGCAGCCTAGTGCCTTTGTCAAGTATCCAGTCCCCCCTTGACAGAGAGATGAGTCAAGTGCCATTTGTCTTTGCTTATGAAAAGGAAGAAATTATCCTCCACAACAAGTCATTATTATCCACCATCTGCACATTCACTCCTCTCGTAATTGCTTACATACGGCACTGCTGATAAACCGTATTCCAGATAAACAGAAAATAAAATTAACTCTCCTGCAAGATCAGTCACCAAGCAGATTTGGAATAAATATAGTAGCTGGATCATCCCCCCCCCCCCCGCATTTTTCGTAAAGGGGAAAAAAAAGTCAGTTGTATAGAGTGAAATATTAAGACTTCATAGTCCTTTGAAGACTGGACAAGCTTTATGAGCAATTAGAAATAGATACAGTCCTATCTCTGCTGTCTGATGAATCAACAGTTCAAGGAATATGAGAATTCAGAACAGTATATTCAGAGTTTCGTGAGGGGTCTCTTGTTGTGGTAGGTCGATTATCATGAAAATATATTAAGTACTGGCCAGCCAGACACTGATTGCAATGCTCACTTGTCACTAAAAGACTTCCATTGTTGCCAAGTAATACTTTCTAAGAGACTCAGAGCAGATACAGATGCATTTTGACCATGCTAAATATAAGGAACTCACTATGAAGGGGATCTCCAAATAGCAACAGGAATGTCATAAACCATTGATCTTCAGCTCACCTTAAAAGTGGTTGTCCTACTTTCTTCTTTGTCCTCAAGATTTAGGATTTTCTTAAAGTGGAATGTGATGAAGAGGAAAAAATTAAAAGTGGGTCCTAAAACTTGAAATTTTTTTTAGAGATTATACTTGAACTGGGTGGCTGCCATTAAATTGTTATCCTGAAAAAACAATTGGTGCTATATATGTATCTCCAGTATGGTGGGACGTGCCATCAAGTGTCGCATTCCTCGGTAGTCTCCCGTCCAAGTACTAGCCGAGGCCAACCTTGCTAAGCTTCCAAGATCTCATGAGATCAGGCTAGCCATGGCCATCTAGGTCAGGGCACATAAAATAAATAATTTTACTGTACTTTTGATAAGACAGTTTAAATTTATTATGAAAAGAGAAAGCGGTTACTTGTACTATGCCAGAAAAAAAAAAGATTTTACATGATATTTATTGGAAATCTTGATGTTATTTGCTGACATTTTAATAATAAGGCTTAAACCAGGAAGGGAGGGAATGCCTCAGGTCTTGTTTTTACTTTTTCTTTTGCCGTGTCCCCAAAGTTCATAATTACCTGGTTCGCAATATAAATTTGTCAAGCTTGAAATATTCAGAAGTATTAAAGATCGACTATTATTTCCCTGAGAAATTCCCTAATTCTTTCTTCTCTTGAGTAGGTCTTGAGTAGTATCAATCAATCCCAGCTAGGAATAGAAGGAAGAAAGGAAGAATTCAAGCCAGAGAGGACAGGCTATACTATATTAAAGAAGATGTCTTTGTGACAAGCTGCCCAAACCCTCATGGCCTGAACAAGGAATTTAGCTTTAAAAGGGGTATTCACTGGCCTCGGATCTATTAAAATTTTAGTAACTAAAATACCTAGGGGAGGCTTGTTTCACTGGCACAATTCCAAATCTAACTACAATGGCAGTGGACTGTGGAAAAGTTAAAGAGAGAATATAAACAGGAGCTGCATAACTCTTGGATCATTCAGGTGAAAGGGTTTTCCTAAAGCTTAGTCAAACAAGTTCAAGGTTGTACATCTACCTTGTTCCCAACACTACAGAACCCTGACCAGTTTCTGGGACTTTAAAAACCAGCCTTTGAGGGCTCCACACAGCATCTGTTGTGATTAGCATCCACCAGGATTTGCTCCTCAGACAGAGAAAGAGTTGAAGGACAATTAAACAAAGTGCGGCAATATGACAAGAGGCAGGCAACATTATAAACTGGGATTGAATTCTTGCGGTAGTTTGCACTGTTATTATGAGTGCTTTGAGAAAGCATGTCAATACTGATGAAGTTCATCCCGCAATCTTTTGCCAAGGGCAGACGTCTGTGAATACTGGTCCTACAGTTGCTCCTCTCCTTGTGAGTAGTTAGTCCATATCCATGGGGTATATATTCAGGGGGCAGAAGACTGAGAACTGGGTATAAATGTATGCACATTGTGTGACTTCTCGTTAGTTGGTTATTAAATGCCTTATGAACCTCTCTGAAGCCATGTGAGTGATACTGTGGGATGGTGAAAAACATATGCAGCTATTTTTAAAAAAAAACAGGAGCACAGTTCAAGACACTTCCTTTTATTTTAAGGGATATAGGTAGATCTCTTTTCACTATTGTAAGCATTGATAGCATCAGATTGCAGGTGGATTTTGCCATCTTGCTTTGGATCACTTTTATTCCTTCTAACATCATCAGCTGTTAGACGGGACTAGCAGTGTTGACAAAAGCTGGAGTAATATGATCAAGGAAACCACTACAGCTGATTCAGTGGGAGAGTTAAAAGCAAGGATGCTTGGAACAGGAAAAACAAGCCAGCAAGAACTTGGAACCAGTGTGGTGTAGTAGTTAGTGTGTTAGACTAGGATCTGGGAGATCCAGCTTTGAATCCCCACACTCCCTCTGAGGCTCACTGGGTGATCTTTACGGTTGTCAGTTCCCTCCTGTGAACCAGCGGAGGGTGGGGGAGGACTTACCAGGAGTGATACGGAGACCCAGGCTATGTCACGTTTTCCTGGAAGTGATGTCATCACATTGTGACATCACAGCAACACTGGTACTTGGACGAAAACTCCATGGTAAAATGGCTTCTTCGATAGAGTTTTTGCCCAAATAACAGAGTGTTGCTGTGACGGTGCTGATGTGATGATGTCACTTCCAGTACATGCTGGAAGAGATATTGCCACATTGCTGGTGATGTAGCCTGGGCCTCCCTCCTGCTCCTAGTAATCCTGGTCAGTTGATCGGCAGTGGTGAGCAGGGCATTCCCCACCTCCAGTGGGGGGCTGGCAAACTTAGTGACCTTGGGATGCTCGCTCTCAGTCTAACTTACCTCACAGGGTCACTGTCGTGAAGATAACATGGGGAGGATAATGTAAGCCCCCCTTGGGGACAAAAGCCAGGTATAAATATCTAAATAATAAAGAATCAGGTTAGGGTCAAGCAAAGTCAAGGAAATTGAAGCAGCCCTATCATCTCATTTACCTTGTGCAAATTCTCAACATGAGAAATATGGGGCAACCTTACGACTTCTTTAAACCTAGAATTTTAAATCACAAATAGGTCTTTATTAGAGATAAAATATAAGGAACGTACAACAGATAGTTAAGGGGAAATAGTGATTTCAATATTTTCATTGAAGAATTGTATCCACATAGTGATTCAGCAAATTATTATAAAAATTGTGTGTTCCCCTCCTTCCCTATTAAGAAGTGATTAAATACAGGAAAATGGAACATTGTGAACAGCGCCAACTGACTTTGAGTAGCTAGGTAGTAATCATGAAGATTTTAATGATACACAGTCATTCACCAGTTTGGTGCACGAACTGTCTGCAAGCTATGATCAGCATAGTCAAACATTTGATAAACCATTTGCATGCATTTGAACAGTTCATGTATGCTTGGTTGTGCAAAAAAATCCCTGACTATGCAGGCAAAAATGTTCCCACATTGCTTTCCCAGGGCTTCCTTCATCACCCTTTTGCAATTTGCTGTTCACCGTATTCTTTAAGTATATAAAATATGAACATTTCCAAGTTAGTGACTTGATTATGCCTCCCTGTCCCTTAAGGCTGCTTGATTTAGTGTGAACTCTCTAGATCAGGAACAATTTGCACATGTTCTCATGGGAATTGTAGTTTTTACTCTTGTACACACACAGTGGGGCATTTATATAATTCATCCGGGCTTCACAGGTACAAAGAGGGGGAAGACTGCAAGTGAGCTGTGCTTGAAGAGTAGGTAACTTTAATGACCAGACCAATGCCCTAGGAGGGTGCCCTCACCAGTGATCAAGAAGACACTGCCCTAGTTACTCAACATGGTGCTTGGGGGGGGGGTCAACAGTGGGAGGGCTTCTAATGTCCTGGCCCCACTGGTGGACCTCCTGATGGCACTGGTATTTCTGGCCACTGTGGGATACAGAGTGTTGGACAGGATGGGCCTTTGGCCTGATCCAACATTGGCATCTCTTATGTTCTTATGTTCTTAACATGGCATCCAATTTCATCTTCAAGCAAAATATTGAGGCAATCTGATTAATGGTTCAACTTGCGTGCAAACTACCAGTTTGACCACAGTAAGTCAGAACGTTGTTCACATTTTTTGCAAAGTTAGCAGCATCCAGTATGTATGCCCAATATGTTGTCGAAGGCGTGACACAGAGAGTACTCCATCTTTCTGTGTTATACTTCTGAGGATGCCAGTCACAGCTGCTGGTGAAACGTCAGGTCCTATAATGCAGCCCACAAAGTCTACAACAATTAATGTATACCGAATATTTAGTGGGATAATACATTGAAAGAAATAAAGCAGTTCACCCTGACCTGGATAGCCCAGGCAAGCCTTGTCAGATCTTGGAAGCTCTGACTCTGGAAAGTACTTGGAAGGCTGACCTCCAAGGAATACCAGAGGCAGGACACAGAGGCAGGCTAATGAAGCTAACTCTCTGAAAAACATCCAAGGGTTCACCAGAAGTCAACCATGACTTCCAGGCAAGAGCGCAAGCATCCACACACACACAAAAGAGATAAAGCAGCTGAGAGTATATGATTTCTCTTAGATCTGCTACTTATGCATTTTCATACGTTAATCATCAGTTTGGAGTTAATTTTAAATGCTTGCTTGATCTACTCAGAGTCTGAAGGGACCAAAACCTTTAGAAAGGGTTTAGAAAATTATGCTTGCACTAAGAACTATTATAATGAAGTAGGCTATAGGTGGTGGTTAACCCTCTTCCCCAAGTTGGGTAAAATGTATAAATGGCTGTACATAATTGTTGGAGGAATGTGGAATGGTATAGTTATTGCCCAATCTTGGCAGATCTTGGAAGCTACACAGAGGAGACCACCATGGAAGGCTCTGCAGAGGAAGGCAATGACAAACCACCTCTGCTTCTCACTTGCCTTGAAAGCCCTACGGGGTTGCCATGTCAGCCATAATTGATAGCACTTCACACACACACACACACACACACACACACACACAATTGTTGGAAATGCAACCTGCTTTTAATATATATATATATATAGGGGATTCCGCCCAAAGGATGTATTGGGAAAACACAATAAAAAAGATAAAGCTGCTGACAGCACAAGATTTATCTTCAGATCTGCTACTTGTGCTATTAGATTTATTAGATGGAATAATGGAGAAATTATCATTATCTGTTAATCTCTCGGTTACTGAAAACAACTGACGTGGCAGTTGCCAAAACCTCAGAAATAAAAAGAAGGATTAACTAAGGTGTGGCAATTTACAAGAATATTCAGTCAAACCCAATGAGATTATGAAAGTTAAACACAGAACTCAAAACACTTACATAACATGCACTTAATTAACTTGGAAGTTATTTTATATGCTGTCTTCATCCTATATACTGGTGTTTGGCTGTAATGTGTGTGTTTTCTGTTTCTGCTGTTTTGTTGCATTTCTTTCAATAGAAAATTATATTAAAAAATTATGTTGGAAGTTTAAGTATTGATATTAATGTACAAGGGTTTTTGACTTCAGAATTATACACCATTACCCCTTTTATCTAGAAGTTAAGGAGTTTTTTGATAGGATTGCTTCTACTACTATGACTACTACTGCTAATGTGTGGGTGCACTCTCAGCCTGCGATTCTCAAGGTGACTGATGACCTAAAATGAACATGAAACCCAAGTAATAAAACTGTAAGGCAAGCATTAAAAATTGAAACACAGCAGTCAAACTTGTGCAGCAGTTCAAAGGCTCCCAGCAAATCCTCCTGCTTGCCCCACTTCAAGTTCTGCTTGCCCCAGGTTTCCAGAAAAATAAAAAAACCTTACCCAAGCAGAGGAGGGAGTTGATTCTCCATCCAAAATGAATCTCTCTGCACCTGTGCAGAACCACCAGCAGCAGCAGCCTCAGCAGCCTCGGGGGCAATTGAGATGGCAGCACCGTGGGCAGGGAAGCCCGCGATGGCCCTTCAGGTGGGGAGGCAGCAGTGGTGCTGTGGGTGAGAGAAGAAAGAAGAGCTCCCAAACCACAAGCCTTACCATTGCTGCCTCTTCTCACCAGCTTCTGAGGCAATGATGTTGCATGCCGGGAGGAGGCACTGGAGGCAGCAGAGTGGGGGACAAGGAAACACTGCCTGCCATGCCACCAGAACAGGAGCAGCCCCCCCAGCCATGGGACGTTTCTCTGCCTCCCACCGCAGTACCCTCTGTGAGGGTAAAGTAGCTGAACTGCCAGTGGGTGGGATCCAAATAAGTGGGGGGAAGGAGAGAGAGAGAAAGAGTGATGCAGGGATAGGAAGAAAGAGAGAGAAGGAGTGATAGTAGGTATGGGGGAGAGAGTGTATTCTGTGCATGTGGAGCAGCAAAAACAGGGAAATAACTCCCCACCCAGCCCTGTTTTGGAGTAGGACAATGGCTGCGGGGGAGTCAGGAGGCCATCCTTTCCCACCATGGTAGCATTCTGAGCAGTGTTCCCTCTAAGCTGAGTTACTGTGAGCTAGCTCACAGTTTCTTAGCCTCTGGCTCACTCATTTTTGTCTCAGCTCAGGAAAGATTGCTCCGGAGCAAACTAATTTATGCAGTAGCCAAATCGCTCGCTCACAACTTTAATGCCAGTAGCTAACAAAGTAGAATTTTTGCTCACAGGACTCCACAGCTTAGAGGGAACATTGATTCTGAGCTTATTTGGCTTCTCCTTTACATGAATACATGAAGCTGCCTTATACTGTCCTTCAGTCCCTCAAGGTCAGTATTGTCTAATCAGACAGGCAGTGGCTCTCCAGGGTCTCAAGTAGTGGTCTTTCATGTTGCCGACCACCTGTCCATTTTAACTGGAAATGCCCAGAATTGAATTTGGGACCTTCTGCATGCAAAGCAGAGGCCTTACCACTGAGCCACTGGATCCTGTATAGCTCCAAGGAACACAAGTTGGCTCTAGGAAACCTGGGCCCAACTCATTAAAAATATGAACTTGTGATTTGGCTCTAAGTTTGCATTGCAAGGCGAGGCAGAGCTGAGCGGGAATGATAGATGCTTGTCTGCAGAAGGAAACACAGTGCTGGAAGGCGAAGATCAGAAGGATATCTGTAAGCACAAGTTTCTTTTTCTGAATAACTCTGAGCCGTCTAAAGTGATTACAATAAAACTAGTTCCCACAGTTATATTTTTATTAACGTTATATTATTTCTTGTTTCTTGGTTACCTCTTTGTAAGACATGAAGGCTGCGGTCACACACGCCAGTTGAAGTGGAGGGGAAGCGAGGCTATCCCCTCCGGAGGAATTTGACATGCAGTTGTAAGATCCTACCTCCTTTTGTAGTTGCGGGCGCAGTCCATCACTGTGTGATCAGACGCAACTGCAGGTGAGTCTCTCTCTCTTTTTTTTTTGGCCATTTGTTTCCCATGCACATAAATGAGGAATAGCACCTCTGCATTGAGGACCCCCTATGGAGTATGTGATGATGTGCATACTGCAGGGGGGGGATGGCACCGAGCCAGGAAGGCCTGATCAGAACATCCCAACGACTTGAGAGTGTGCTTGAGCGATAGACAGGAGAAAGTCTGTACGTGGTCCATCGGAACCTGTTTACTACTGGACTTTCCCCGGTGTCTTTTAACTCCACTTCTGCAACGGAGCAGAACGGGTTGCCAAAGACTGCGGGATGCTTCCCAGATGTTGCTGTCAGATCGCTCTTTTTAGATTCGTCAGGCATTTGCACCTATGTCAGATCTAAAGGCACGTGTGATCGCAGCCGAAAGGTTATGCACTATTGTAGTTATTGCTTTGCTGGATAGCCAAAGGCCTGGTCATCATTCTATTAGTTTTTTTAAAAAAAATACATCCGAAATTAAAAAATGCTTAAAAAAATGGCTCAGACATAATTGTCTTCCAAGCATGTCTTTCCATAATGCTTCTCTACTAAAATGGTATGAAGAAAGGGGGGTGGGAGAGATCTAGCCCCAAAACTCTGGTGAGTTCAAATTGGGGTGGTTTGTTTGGGAAACTAAGAATGCCATCTCAGGGAGGAGAGATAACTTCTCTGTGTCAGAAGACCCTGGAAAGGTTAAGCGCAGTTAACTATGGAACATGAAGCCTATCATTAATGCAAGCCAAACAGCATCCCCTCCATTCCCTCAGCCGGAGTCTTAATCTTGCCCTGAAGGGCCAATTTTGCTGTATCAAGAGAGGTAATTGAAACCTGTTTTCCTCTGGAGAGGAATTATTTAGTTGCCGACAGGGCACACTTTGAAATCCCCACTTCCAGAGAAAAAGGAAGCGCTCTCCTAAATGCTCTGACCAACCCAGACCTGACCTGGACTACTTGACAGAGGGCATCCAAATTTGGCTTCTCAGAACTCTGCATAAAGGGTCAAAGTTTAACTCCCTGAATGCAACCTTTCCCCTTACTTTTTTTTTAAAGGATCCAGCACCAATTTACCTTCTAAACAACCTTTTGAAGTCTCTCCTGTGACTAGAACAAATCTTAAAGTTTCTCCTTTCTGATCATTCGTTTATTATCTAAAAGAACAACATCCCACCTTGACTAAAACCCTAAAGTACCTGCACTGAAGGAGGGTCAGGGCCCAGGTATGATTTTTCCCCCCAGTAAAAGCTTGTAATGCATGCCCTTCCATTGCAGACATATAATCTCATGACTCAAAAATGAAAAAACAAACAAACACCAAAACTATTTTAATTCTGAAATGACAGAAGTAGTTTGTATCATAGTAATGGGCTTATGGCCTAGGGTGAGGCAGAACTGGACCTCAAAGCCCTGGGAAAGTATATCTATTCCCCCGGCTCCTGATTGAGCCCTGCTAAAAGATGGTTTACAGAGTCACATAAATCATTTGATTCTTTGGCTATTTTTTTTTTTTCTAAACTACAAAACTACAGGGTCAGGGTAACAGAAGAACCTAAAATATGAGTAACAAGGATCCATAATACAGACATATAAAGTTATTGATATGTCTCTGTTATCATAATAGTAGAACATGCAGATTACTAATGCAAAAATGTCAAGCAAGCAATCACAATCTCTTTAAATAAGGTGTAAATATCATAAAATTGAAGTTATGCATTAAAATAAGCAACAGGCTATCAGAGTTAAACTATTTTTGCAATTTCCTTTCCTCTTATCAAAGTCCAAATTAATTTTTAGTTCTGCTTGAGGATTAGATAGTTTTGCCAGACTCTTCGAGATGGTATCGCAGCCTTCCCTATCTTTCCCCTTCTCCTTCTCCTTCTCCTTCTCCTTCTCCTTCTGTGTCTTTGTTCTCCTCCACTTTCTCAGGTCCATCTTCCGCTTTCTGTTGTTGCTTCAGGAACATCCACTTTATTTCTTTCACACTGAAATTTCTTTGAGCTCCTTTTGCAACCAAGGTTGGTCATCTGGTCCAGTAGAGGGTGCAAAGCTACAGCAGTCAGTTTGGGAAAGTCTGTGGTTACTTTCGGTCTGGTGACTGGCGATACTGTGCTGGCAGTTCGTATTATAAATTTCGATTTCAACGCCATTTCTCTCTCTCGCTGTGTCATTGTTTATATAAGAGGAAAGTTTAAAAGTTATCCATAAGTCTGGAATTTATCGCTTTCTTGCTAGTCCACCACACACTTCATCGCAATCCGCTTCCTTCGAGCCACCTTTTCAGCCTCCCACTTTAAACTCAGTCATTTCGAGATCGGGCATTCCCCTCCCCCTTCCACTTGTTTGGGGTTTTGGGGGGGCTTTACTAGTAATGATTTATCGATTGTTTGCTGGATCATGGCTTTACTCACATTTGTACTTGCGTTCACTTGGTACGTAGAGAGGATCGTTTCTTGGGATCCTTATACGCTCTGTCCGGTGTGTGCCTCTTGGTGCCATGCTGGCTCTGTGCCGTGGGGGCCTATTGGGACAAAAAGGTACCTCAATACTTTGGCTTCTGCCTTCCGAGAGGCCCCAGGCTGAGACCCCCCTACAAGGGGTCTGGGGGGTCCAAGATCAACTTGGAATCCCCTCCATCGGCATCTTTGCAGAACGCTCACATCAAAGCTGTGATGGAGCACACCCATTTTGCGAGTTGCCGAAACCGGAAGTTCTCGTCATTTGATTCTTCAACACCTGAACTCCTGAACTCACTTCATTAGCTTTGTCCCTCCCTGCTAAATCACATGTGCTTTATTGAATGTTGTCCATTCAGATGAATATATTAATGCACTTGATTTCACCCTGGAAGTGTCTCAGTGGCAATCAAATTGCCCTCAGCTCTAAGAAGTTGATGTTGTGTTTGGCTTCCATCCATGTCCATGCATCCTGTGGGCAATGTGCTCACCATTCCACTAGACTTGCATCTGTGATGATCTTTAGATATGCTGACCAGCTGAAAGGATTTCATAGTACAGATGGTCTTCAATCATTCATAAAATCAAGAATTGCAGGAAACTCACAAATACCTCCCACCCCCCCTACCCCCCAAGAAACTTCTGTTGCACGCCCAGAAGATGAGGAAAAAACCCCAGGATTTGTGGCCAAACTGGCCTGGAAAAAAATTGCTTCCTGACCCCAAAGTGGCAATCAGCATTTCCATGGGCATGTAAGACAGGGCCACAGGAACTAAGCACTGAGGCAACCCTTCCTGCCCTCCCTCTCATGATCTTCCCAAGTTCACAGAATCAGCATTGCTGTGAGATCGCCATCTCGCCTCTGTTTAAAAACTTCCAAAGGAGAGCCCATCACCTCCCAAGGAAGCCTGTTCCACTGAGGAACCGCTTTATTGTCAGGAAGTTCTTCCTAATTAGCCAAAAACTCATTTGATTTAATTTCAACCCATTAGTTCTGGTCCGACCTTCTGGGGCAACAGAAAACAACTCTGCACCATCCTCTATATGACAGCCCTTCAGGTACTTGAAAATGGTTATCATATCACCCCTTAGTCATCTCCTCTCTAGGCTAAACATTCCAACCTCCTTCAACCTTTCCTCATAGGACTTGGTCTCCAGACCCTACAATTTTCATTGCCCTCCTCTGGACACATTCCAACTTGTCTATATTCTTCTTAAATTGTGGTGCCCCAGACTGAACACAATACTCTAGATGAGGTCTAACCAGAGCAAAGTAAAGTGGTACCATCACTTCACGTGATTTGGACACTATAGTTATGTTGATACAGTCCAAAATTGCAAAATTTGCTTTTTTAGCTACCGCATCACACTGCCGACTCATGTTCAGTGTATGGTCTACTAAGACCCCTAGATCCTTTTCACACATACTACTGCCAAGACAAGTCTCCCCCATCCTATAATTATTTCCAGCCTGTCAAGATCATCCTGTATCCTGTCTTCTACCATATTTGCTACCCCTCCCAATTTAGTATCATCTGCAAATTTAATAACTATTCCTTCTATTCCTTCATCCAAATCACTGATGAAGATGTTGAACAAAACAGATCCCAGGACAGATCCTTGAGGCACTCCACTTGTCACTCCTCTCCAAGAGGATGAGGAACCATTCACAAGCACTCTTTGGGTACAATCTGCCAGATCCATCTAACAGTAAACCACATTTTACCAACTTGTCAACAAGAATATTATGTGGAACTTTATCAAAAGCCTTACTGAAATCAAGATAAATGATGCTTACAGCATTCCCCTGATCCAGCAAAGTAGTAACTACCAATATAGTTGAAAGGGGTGGGTAAACCTAGTCTCTGGAGCCCAGGTCTACCAATATAGTGGACTGGAGTGGGTAAACCTGTTCTCCAGAGTGCAGGTCTACAAGGTTATGGAAATAATCTAATAAAACTAATGTAGACTCACTCACAACTGTAATGCTACTAGGTTTTTTTTCACATGAGGTAGAATTTTTGCTCACAACACTGTGGAGCTTAGAGGGAACATTGGGTATGGTTACCATGTAGGGGGCAACAGAAGAAGAAGAAGAAGAAGAAGAAGAAGAAGAAGAAGAAGAAGAAGAAGAAATTGGATTTATACCCCACCCTTCCCTCGGAGTCTCGGAGCGGCTTACAAACTCATTTCCCTTCCCCTCCCTACAACAGACACCCTGTGAGGTAGGTGGGGCTGTGTTATATATTGGGACAGGAACATTCCAGGACTGTTTCTACCAGAGACTGGCTGAGCTTAGAGCTCTAGAAAAATAGCCCACCAGGACTCTGGAGGGGGGCAATGAGGAATTAATGGTTCCGACAATGGCCTATCATTGGTAGTTGTTTGGGGAAGTGGGTGGAGTTGCATGCTATTTAAACAGGGCAATGGCCCTGGCTTTTTGCTTTTTGTTCTTGCTGAATCACTAATAAAGGAGAGGTGATCACTAAGCTTGGGGTCGGACCATCCATGGAACCCAGTATTTAACAGGCTGAGAGAGCTCTTTCCAGAACTGTCCTTGAGAGAACAGTTCTGATAGAACTATGGCTTTCCCAAGGTCATCCAGCAGCTGCAAGTGGAGAAGTGGGGAATTAAACCCGGTTCTCCCAGATTAGAGTCCGTGCACTTAACCGCTACACGAAACTTTGCATGCATGTGCAGCTTCAGTATATGTAAACTGGCCACTGGATTTATTTTGAAATCCAGTTTGTATGTACATGCTCCCCTGTTCAGATAAATATCAGAGCATCTATATGTGGTTTGGAGGCCCCAGGTTCACATGGATGTGCCTGAAAAGGGCTAGTTTCATGCTGGAATACATAAATTTTGCTTTGGGATTTGCAAACTGGATCTCAAAAACCTTTTTTCTACCTCTTTTATATAAAAGTGTAACCTTCTTGTGACACGGGGAAGTTTTGCACACATTCTGAAGAACTCTATTGAGAAAATTCCGTGGTGACACTACCTCAAAACTCAAAACGAAATGCACATAGAAGTAACGTCTACAATCACTGAAATAACAAACTAACTGGCAGGCATTAACTGTGAAGCCGCTTATGAAGATGAAGCAGTTTTCAAAACCAGTTACCCTGCAAGGAACTAATGGGCAGCAATTGTATGATTCAGCATATGCTGTTTGCCTTGGGAGGAAAAAAAAAATCCTCTTGCATTCCTTGCTAGATTCCCCACCACCACTATTATGGATATGTCACATTTGATGTTCTGCTCTAGTTGTATTTATTAAGAGGGTGAAAAATTGCTAACAGAAAAAGGTTCCTTCTCTGGGCTTTCATAGTTTAATGGGTTGTGTTCCATTGTCATGCTTCATATGTTTTTTTAAAAAATAAATTATAAAGCTAAATAGCATCTTCTTGATCAGGGTTTGAAACAGATGGTTTGAAACATATTTCCCCTCCCCCATCATCCGTCCATTTTTACTGCTTCTATGTCCACATCTTTACAGGGGGAAAAACAACTTTCCCTGTTACTGAGAATCTATCTCCCCTTCACTCTTTTTAACACTGCAGAAAGCAAAGAAAAATCACCGGCTTTTACAAAACAATAAAATTATATAGAAAGCAATGGCAGATTGCTTTTCTTCCTGAAGTGGATTTTAATCAGTGATGAGTAATAAGTATTAATGGATTTGCCCTGATAATACACCTGATGGCTGAATAAAAGCATTGTTCTCATTATCTTAGAGAGAAAGGACTGAATTGAAAAGCTATTAAGTCCCAAACAGGTACCCTATTAAAGAACTTAAATTAACAGAAACACTATTTTGGGGGGTTTTTTTAACTACTGTTTTTTTTAGGATGAGGAAAACTTGGAACACTCATACAAGAGTTCTTTGTCAAGCTGCATGTCAAAAAAAATTAAAAGAATGTGATACGTGTTAAAACCATGCATGTTGCCCTGAACTCTTTGGAAGAAGGGTGGTATAATAATGTACTACATAGACAGACAGGGGGTGTTTTCAGTTCCTTCTTCATTACCATTGTTGTCCTAGCCAGAGGCAAAAGGGAATTCTAATTGCATCTTAATTCATCCTACAAGCAGCAGCTATAGCAGGAGATGGAGCAAAGCACTTTCACATTTCACTCTCTTATCCATGTGCAGTAGGATGCCAGCTCTTAACCAGCAGTTGTTGCTTGAGCTTCAGCAATGATCGCATTTAGCTTCTGGCCATTAAAGGTCCAGCTGCTGATTTCCACATACTTAGCATCAGGGCTTTTTTGGTAGAAAAAGCCCAGGATGAACTCATTAGCATAATAGGCCACACCCACCAGCAGAAACTAATTAGCATATTAGGCCACACCTCATCCCTTCCCTTGGCTTTCTAGTGCCCCATGTCTGCTGGGAGCCCGGGCAAGCCCCCCCCTTAAAGGGAAGGGAAGGCAGTCGCCTGGGGGGGTCACTCTCCAGGCCTTCCCTCTGTAGCCACACACGCAGAGGTTTTGGCTGTAGTGGGCGTGGCCAACTCTGAAGCCAGCCGGAACTCCATTCCTGTGTGTTTCTGCCCCAAATTAGCCCTGATTAGCCTCTCTTGAATTCACAGGAGCAGGTCAGATTGACTAGTAACCTCAGTGGGGACTACAAAGGCTTTTGTTGTTGTTCATTTCACAAGAAGTTGGGAAGAAGAAAATCCCACATACCTTCAAACTATGTTAGGTATGAGGGGCAGTGCCTGGGTTTTGGTGGAAAGTGCCATCAAGTTGACACTGACAACCCTGTATGGTAAGGCAGGAGACAAACAGGGGGTTTGCATTTGCCTTCCTCTGCATAGCAACCTTGGACTTCCTTGGCGATCTCCCATCTGTGTACTAACCAGGGATCTGACAATATTGGCCTTAGGGTTTCCAGGTAGACTTACCTGACCAGCAAGGGTCTCCCAATGTCCTTCAAGGAGACCGGAAATGATGTTGAGCATTTTTGGCTCTACTTCCAGTTTTGAGCCTACTTCCAGTTGGGGGGGTGATGCTCTGGTCTTTGGGCAAAACTCTATGGTAAATTCAGCTTCAAACCATAGAGTTTTGCCCAAAGACCAGAGCATCACCCCCCCAACTGGAAGTAGGCCTGAAACTGAAAGTAGACCTGAAACCGGAAATAGACCTGAAAAGGTTAGTTGGTGTGGGATTTTCCCCCATTGCCCAGCTGGCCGGAGGTTGGCAAGACCCTGTGAAAGTGAAGATCCCTCCGCTCCCACTGTGGGGCTGGCAACCCTAATCAACCTAGCCTGGACCATCCAGGTCAGGGCACCTGGGTTTACCTCTGAGGAAAAGTAGGGGTATGGGAGCAGACTAACATTAGAAAATCACTCCTAGGCACAAATATGGGTGTGTTTTTTTCCCCTGAACAAAAAATGAGGGCTTCAAGGCTCTCATGCAAAGATTCCAGACTAGATTGCCAACTCCAGGTTGGAAATTCCTGGATGCTTGCTGGTGGTGATGGGGTTTGGGAAGGGGAGGGACTTCACCAGGGTCTAATGCTATAGACTCCACACTCCGAAGCATCTATTTTCTCCAGGGCAACTGATCTCTGTCATCTGTAATTGTGGGAAATCCCCAGGTCCCACCTGGAGAATGGCAACCCTTTTCCAGACTGATAATTTGGCAGTACTGGTCTCTTTCTGCTGGTAAGGGGTCAAAAAGAAGCTACTCACAAAGGGGAAAAGAAGATCTCTCTAGGAACAGGCATAGTGTTAAACCATACTGTAAGAACTTTAGGGGCACTCACAAACTGAAGATAGTTCATGAAGAGAGCTGTAGTCCCCGTGCAATTGACTCCTGTCCTGCTAAGTAAAGCCCAACCTTGTTTTGCTGCCTTTGACAGAAATTAGCAGATGAAGTTTTTCTTGGGATGCAGCTAAATAGTATAAAATGCTACAGGGCCCCAGATGGCATCGCATGAACCAGAACACAGTTTCACTGGTTGAAGAGAGATGTCCTTGTACTTGTAGATTCACATATGCCTTACAAAATACTCCCAATACAAGATGCCCATATTGCAGTGTCCTTTCTGCTTTAAAAAAATCAGTATTATATGACGTTCATGGCATGTACAAATATCTAAATTTCATTTTTTTTTTAAATGGTCACAGTAGAAACAAATCTAGAAAAGTATAGCAAACAATGGAGACCTGAAACCACTAACAAAAATACTTAAATGGGAAACATTTGTTCATCTCTAAGAGGGAAAGAAAGAGCCTGAATTAGGAACTACATACTTCAAAAGTCCTTCTTCAGAAGAACACTTTCTCACATCAGTTTGCCATGGAAGCGCCAGTGGTCCACCATGTGGAACCTAATTGCATCTTAATTCAGCTCTGTTTCAGCTCTGGGTGGGGGAATTGCCCTGCTCAGCTAGTACCAGTAGTCTATGGCCATAGTAAAGACTGATGGGTGCAGCAATGCTGGAACAGCAGATTCCGGTGCTCTTGGGGAGGGGAAAGTTCAGCGGTGGGTCTAGGCAAAAGATCAAGGGAAGGGTCCCGAGAAGAGGATTGGCTCAACGCCCTTCCAGCCTATGACCCATCCTGAGGGAGGTCTGCAGTGGGGCTAGGATGAAGAACCCCTCTCCGTCATTGGTGTTGTGTAATGCCAGGTCCATTAATAACAAGACGACAGTCCTCCGGGACTTCGTCACAGAACAACAAGCGGACCTGGCGTGTATGACTGAGACCTG
>NW_015164198.1:350094-352403 GCF_001447785.1 Gekko japonicus
CCCCTGGTATACCCAGGGGTTGTGGCTGATGAAGCAAGAGCTAAGACGGCTAGAGAGATGGTGGTGGCATGCCCGCGATGAAGCATCAAGAACATCCTATAGGACGTTTATGAGATCCTATGAGGAGGCTGCTAAGAGAGAATTCTATGCAGCTACGGTTGCATCTGTGAGCTCACGCCCAGCCCAATTGTTTAGAACAATTTGGTCATTAACAGCTCTGCCACAAGGCAGACAAAATAATAGGGAATTGGATATCAGCTGTGAAGCTTTCGCGAGCTATTTTGCGGACAAAGTCTTGGCGCTCCGCCATGACCTCCCCGCCACACTTGAAACAGTGAGTGAACTTGAGGCCCCTGGCACATCTCCGGGGGGAATATAACTTTTTGACCCGCTCAGTCTGGAGGAAGTTGACAGATTGCTCGTATCTGTGCGCCCAACCACATGCCACCTGGATCCATGCCCTTCCTGGCTCATTAAAGCGGGCCACGAGGGGTTTCGAGGTGACATAAGGGAGATTATCAACAAGTCCCTTTTGGAGGGACAGTTCCCTGAGGCACTTAAGGAGGCGATGGTCCACCCTCTCCTGAAAAAAACAACTTTAGCCCCGACTGAATTGGCCAACTATCAGCCGGTGTCTAATCTGTCCTATTTGGGCAAATTGATTGAGAGGGCAGTGGCGACACAGCTTCAGAGCTTTCTGGATGACGCTTCTGTCCTTGATCCACTCCAGTCCAGCTTTCGCCCGGGATATGGGACAGAGATGGCACTGGTTGCCCTTACTGACGACCTCCGGAGGCATCTGGATCAAGGTGGTGTGGTGGCACTTTTGTTGTTAAATCTGTCGGCTGCGTTTGACACGGTCGACCTCCAGTTGCTGACCCACCGTCTTGCCAACGTGGTGCTTCAGGGGCTTGCTCTTCAATGGCTTGCCTCTTTTCTCCAATGTCGGGGACAGAGGGTGGCGATAGGGGAACAGCAGTCCTGGAGGCACCTACTTGAGTGTGGTGTGCCTCAGGGGGAGGTGCTTTCCCCAATGTTGTTCAACATCTACATGAGCCCCCTTGCCCAGATTGCCAGGAGTCATGGGCTGGGTTGTCATCAATATGCAGATGACACCCAGCTCTATCTAATTTTGGGTGGCCGGTCGGGCTCCGACCCAGAAGATCTGAACCGGGCGCTACAGGCCGTGGCTGGGTGGCTCAGGCTGAGCCGGCTGAAACTAAACCCAGTGAAGACGGAGGTCCTGTGCCTGAGTCGACGCAGTTTGGGTTTGGGGATCCCTCTCCCAACCTTTGATGGAGCGCCATTGGTGCCAGCGCCGGAGATGAGGAGTTTGGGAGTGCTCCTGGATCCCTCCTTAACTATGGAGGCCCAGGTGGCAGCCACTGCCAGATCTGCATTTTACCATCTTAGGAAGGCTCGGCAGTTGGTTCCCTTCCTCGTCCGCGATGACCTGGCTGCAGTGATCCATGCGACTGTCACCTCAAGACTGGACTACTGTAACGCTCTATACATGGGGCTGCCTTTGTTGCAGATCCGGAAGCTGCAGCTAGTGCAGAATGCGGCGGCCAGGCTGTTGATGGGTCTCCCCAAGTGGGAGCACATCCAGCCTGGGCTGAAAGCATTGCACTGGCTGCCAATAGCTTACCGGATTTGTTTCAAGGTGTTGGTTGTTTGTTTTTTTTTTAAGTACCCATAGGAACACTTTTATTATTTTTCATATTATACACATACATACATACATACATACATACATACATACATACATACAACATATAAACAAACAACCAGCACTTTATTTGTTTTGTTGTGATTTAATAGTTTTTACTATTTTACATTGTTTTTATGTATGGGCTTGTGCCCCTGTGTAAGCTGCCCTGAGCCCGTTCGCGGGGAGGGCAGGGTAAAAATGCAATAATTAAATAAATACAAATAAATAACCTTTGCATGTTGGAGAGGATTCTAGAGCCTATTCCGGGGCACATATATATTTACTACAGTCCTGATAGGATACACTGTCCTGAGTACCTGAGATCTTGCTTTAGAAGATATCCAGATCTCCTCTGAGGTTGCCTACAGCCGGGGGTCATTTCGTAGAAAAAGAGGTGCATGAGTTAATTAGCATAACTTATTAGCATAACTTATTTGCATATGCCACACTGCCTGACATCACTGGAAGTGTGTCATAAGGCCACACCCCCTGACATCACCAGAAGTGTGTCATAAGGCCACACCCCCTGACATCACCAGAAGTGTGTCATAAGGCCACACACCTCACCCCCAATGGTCCTGGCCGCCGCCAGCCTTGC
>NW_015164198.1:352673-421170 GCF_001447785.1 Gekko japonicus
GCTTCGTCATGTGCCCCGCCCCCCGTACCTCACCTGGGGGAACTGCGATCCCCCGCGATCCCCCCCGAAATGACCTCTGCTTTCGAGCAAGGGAACCTTTACCTTTACCTTTAACTTAAGAGCACTTGAAACACAGTTCGAAAACCAGTTTGTGTACGTGAATGAGTGAAAGATTCCTTCAGTAGAATAGCCTTTACCAGACTGACTTTAATTATCCTGTTGATGAAATTGGCAGGTATATACCCTAAATTAATCTATAGTTTGTATAATCTTGTCTTTGGTACAGCTATTCTGAGTGTATGCTTTATCTGCACACTGATTAAGTCAATCAGACAAATCCCTTTGGAAATAGTGTTCTTTGGCTTTTTTATTAAAAAAAGGGCTTTTGTGAGGTGTAATCAGAATAGAAGGGCATTAATTAGTGTAAAGTGAGATTGAATGGACACGGGCGTGCACGCACACACACATACATACATGCACACATTTTCACAGATGAAACTGAATTGTTTTTAAGAATGAAAGCAAGGGCAAGGGATTACATAAAGAGCTGCTGTTGACGTTAGGCTCTTCATTCATGGATTTCATTTGACTGTCCCAATTAAGTAGAAAGACATTTTCTGAAAAAAATGAAATAAACCATTTTGATTTGAACTAATGATCTCAAGGTGGCCATCGCTATCAGATTAAACAAACACAAAGCTTTTATGAATGACAAAAGCACCCAGTCCTCTTCACTAGTACTGTTCGCTTGGATGTCAGACGATGCCTGTGACTAGTCAGAAGCCATGCTAGCTGTAGACTGTCTTCTGAATGCACTCAGCATAGCCTTGCACGAGTCATCGCTCAACACATTTGGTATTCTGGTGTTCCGAGCTTCATCAAAGGAGCAGGGCCCGCATACCCCACTTACCGCACAACCTGTAGTACCCAAAGGAGTCCTTTGAGACATCATTAGCAGCCATATTCACTATGTGCTGCAGAATATAGTTGAGTAAGCTCTTGTCTTATGAATGAGTGAACATCCCATAGAATACCGGAAGAACTTATTTTTCTTATCATAGAAGACCTTGCTTGAGTTTTCACAGGTGGTACTCTACCGGCATACCCAAACACTCAGGCAAGGATGTTTTGTGTTTAATTGCATGAATGGACTCAAAGTGAGGTGGATTTAGATTGTGTGTGAGACAGAGGGGAGAGGAGAGTGTGTATTTGCGTATGAACTCTCAAACGATGGTGTCCAGAGCAGGATATTCTCAGCAATTTATATCAATTAGAAGCAGTGGCCAAATATTTAGTTACTGAAAACCCACAGCACCCTATAATAATATAGAAAAGTATTATGGAAATATTATTAGTATTATGTAGCCCCATCTTCGTAGGGCTTTCATGCTTGCACGGTTCGATGTCCTTCCCTCAGCTGTTCTATCGGGAAGGTTCAACAACATTCCCTATAAAGATAGATTGTGCCCCTGTGGGATGGGGGAAATCGAATCCATTGGACATGTGCTATTGTACTGTAAATTCCACTGTGACATCCGTGTTGTTTATATTGAACCTGTGTTGGACCCCCTTTTGGGCCAATCTGATGAGCATAAAATTAGTTCTTTATTGTCTTCGCATAATATAGAAATTCTGGAACCTGTAGCAAATTTCTTTTATGAGGTATCTAGGAGGATAGGCTCATATTAAGGCAATTTGGAATGTGATACCCCTCCAGCCTATCTTGAGGCTCTATGCTGCATGTGTATTTGATATTTTATGCCAATAAAGGTACTGTATTTGTATTTGTAGTATTATGTATTGTGGTAATTGTCCTGACCTGGATAACCCAGGCTTGCCCAATCTCATTAGTTCTGGGAAGCTAAGCAGGGTCATCCCTGGCTAGTGTTTGGATGGGAGACCAACCACCGAGGGATACCAGGGTCATGACGCAGAGGCAGGCCATGGCAAACCACCTCTGAACCTCTCTTGCCTTGAAAACCCTGGGGGATGGCCATACATCAGCTGTGACTTGACAGCAAGAATGACAGCAACAAATTATGAAAATAAAGCAAACAAAAATAACTCAATCCCAGCTCTACCTCATCTATGCCTGCAGGGTATGTGCCAAGACCCCCCAAAATGAGCAAACACTCGACTCAGATGTTACAACTGGCAGTCATGTCCCTCCCCATTTTTTCTCCTTGCCCTTGTGATCATGGGACAGTAAATGGTTAATACATTATGTTTACCAAGTCAGTTTCTACCACACACATTTCTGTGAGTACATGCACATGAAGATCTGTAGGCAGCACTTTTCGACACAAACATTTTTTAAAATTTGCTCCCATGGATCTACATATGCTAGTAGGGGAAAAAACACACACCACCTTTTCCAATAAGGCTGGGATTATTACTAATCACTTAGTTTAGCAGCACAGAGAAGAACAGAAGAATCACTATTAAATAGCAACCTCAACCAGGTCCTAAGCATGAGTTCAGGTATGGATGACAACACCATCAAGCAATGACCTGCTTCTGTGATCAGATCATGATAGATCAAACGCAGATGAGCTTCCTGGCAACCTCAAACACAACGCTGTTCAATGGAGCCAGTTTGAACTTTCAGCAGCAAGTCACCAAGTGATAAATCAAGAAGGGCTGTGCGTGCAAGTGTGAAACGGCACAGCAGGAACCTGAAGTGAAGACTCCCTTGACTGAATCCAAGCATCTTCTCTTCTGCATCTCAGTCTATTGGGCACAGGATGGTAACATGTGATGAAACAAAGTTACCCAAGTTCTAAATGAAAACCCAAACATTGTGGGGACCAAAACAAAAGGAATCTAAAGGTTCTTGGTTTCCCCACAGCTCTTTCTTTGTAAATTCATGTCATAATTTCTAGCAAGAGAAGTACCAGCTAAGGTTTACACCTGCCTGGACACACTCCAATAATTGTGCTTCATGACTGTAGTAGCTCAGTAGCAAAGAAATGTTCAGCACATGTTCAGATACTTGAGATCCATGTTTCTTTATTATTAGCTCCCAGACCTGGGGCTTTCAAAATAGATTTCATAGTTGAGACTGGCTCAACTGAAACCCATTACCTATAAAGCCCTTGATGGCCAGGGTCCAGCTTACCTAAGGGACCACCTTTCCCCATATGTTCCCCCTACAGTCAGGGGCGCAACATCTTTTGGTTATTCCAGGCCCCAAGGACATCAAGTTGGCTGCAACCAGGGCCAGGGCCTTTTCGGTGGCGGCTCCTATCTGGTGGAATGAGCTCCTGGAGGAGATCCAGGCCCTGCAGGACCTTATGCAGTTCTTCAGGGCCTGTAAGATGGAGCTCTTCCGCCAGGCTTTTGCATAGGAGCCGCCACCGCTACTGTACCACCACCGAGTTGCCATAATTGACGGTGGATTTTATCAGGATGTGAGCTGGCCCTGGAAAGACAATCAGACGACCTGAAGAACTAGTCATGAAAGGACGACAGTACTATCTGGAACTTTTGCTGATGAGTTGTGCTGGTTTATGAAACCCCATCTTGGATTGATAAGAGCTTATTATTTAGAGCACCGACACTTTGTTTGTGATTGACTGTTTTATTCTGTTCTTAGCTGTTGAATCATGGCATATGCCTCTTTGTTAGCTGCCCTGAGCCCATTTGGGGAGGGTGGGATATAAATTTAATAAATAACTAACTAAATAAATTATGTTATCTAACATCTGGCCGAATCAGAAGCAGTAACCACATGGGGGCATGTTGCCTACAAATCTGCAGCTGTATCAGTGACAATGGAGTGGGATGAGTTGAAAAAGTCATATTTTCTCCCTTTGAATGGTATCATTGCTATATAAGTGTCGGGATCCACTGGAGCTGGGTCTGAGTCCAGAGCTTGTAGCCCAGAGGCACTGCCTTACTCACAAGTAGCTCTAGATAGCGGGGCACCCCACTTCTGACCTGAACCAGAGACCCACAAACTCAGGCCAAGGAGGGCACTCTTGGCCTGAAACACATAGCTAGCTGGAAAAGGGCTTCAATTTCAGGTTGCACAAGGCAGCCACTCAAGACAATCTCCAATCTCCCCTTCCACCCAGCAGAGGTATGCATATGGGATAACAATGGGTTCCTCCAGGTAAAGTATATACACTTTTATAGCTACTCAGTAGTCACCTGGCGAATAACTGTTTTTCTCTAGAACTTCACATAGCCCTTTTGTGTGATACCTATGCCTACGTGGAAACCCTTTGTCTCCACAATTGTCCTTCCTGCTCCGTCCCTCAGGATACCAAGATAAATCAATCAAACATTCAAATGTTTAATGATCCTTCCTAATGCTAATCAGGGAATCATTTCCCACCTTTTGTGTAAACCTGGGAACCTATTCAGCCTGCTTGGCAGGACCATCAGTGGTCATCAAACACATTCAGCCAGCTCCAGTAGAGCTATCCAGCACCTTGTTAATCTCATCAATGCTATTGTGAATTCAGACTCTGCCCCTCTGTAACCTCATTGATCACACCTAGGTTCTGTTCCTCCTGGTGTCACACCCCCTTGGACCCCTTATTGGTCCAGGAAATTGTTTGTCTTCACCTGAGACAAGCCCCTCAAGGCCTCCCATAGGTCTGCATTGTTTTCCCATGTCTATATCCACCAAAGTACATGGCCTTAACTGTATGTCTGGCCAGATGCCAACTGGCAGTTCACCTCCAAACTTTCTTTGGGCCATAATCTCTTCTCCATGGACCTCTGCACATCTGGACAGGTAGTATAATCCCTGTAACTGACCCTACCATTTGCTAGTTAGCCAGTTGGTGTAGTGGTTAGGTACGTGGACTCTAATCTTGGGGAACCAGGTTTGATTCCCCACTCCTCCACATGCAGCTGCTGGTGTGACCTTGGGTCAGTTACAAGTTCTTTCAGAGCTGCTCTCTCATGAGCAGTTCTTGAAAGAACTCTCTCAGCCCCACCTACCTCACAGGGTGTCTGTTGTGGGGAGGGGAAGGGAAAGGACCCACTCTGAGACTCCTTTGGGTAGTGAAGGGTGGGGTACAAATTCAATCCTCTTCCTCCTCCTTCTTCTTTCATCACCCCTGTTTTCGTAGTTCTGAATTGGTTGCTCTTTCATGAATTTTTAGTGTGCTTGTGAATAGGGAAATTCTTCAATAAAAGCTATTTGATTCATTCTTCAAATCTGGAGTCTTCCTACTGGACCAGACCTTGGTATACACAGGTGTGCAGTCCCTGGTACCCCTCTGGCCTCCTCTGCCTCACAGCTGATTTTCCTCAGCCATTGATGGTAGCAAGCTATCTCACTCTCCAGGGTTTTCTTTTGTGCCCCAGGATAGAGCCTCAAAACAGCAAGAGGAAGGGGTTTCCTTTCCCCCAGTTTCTCCACACTGCTCTGCCAAGTAATCCATTCTCCACCTGCCAGGGAGGCAATAGGTCTGACTCTTCCTCTCTGTCTGCTCTTGTGCACCTCTTTTAAATGCAAGGGAGGGCCAACCCTGGACTCAGCCAAGCCTCTCCCCCCAACCCAGTCCTGGGGAGTGGCAGGCCCTGGGGCCAATGGATACTTGCCTTGGATTTTTGAGCTCCTGGGCCCTTCTTGCGAAATTCTTTAAAGAGCTGTTTGCCCCACCCAACCTCCTCTAAAAAAGCCAGTGCTGCCTGCTGCCCCTGCTCCCTGGGGTCTCAGTGCCAGAGTTTTCTCTGGTAGAAACTGGGCCTGCTTGGCTTCTGCTGCTGAGCATGCTCCTGGGAGCCAGCTGAGGTCCTTCAAGCTGGCTGACTCCCAAGTAGACGCAGTCAAGGTCACACCCTGCCGCAACCTGGCAGACAACTTCCCAAGCTTCATGGCTTGCTGGTGCAGCACACTGCCTTCAGTGCGACTTGCAGTCCCCTGGGGTAAGTGCAGGGGCGCTGACCCCAGACAATCTGCCTTGCAGGAGAAATAGAAAGGTGGGAAAGTGTCCTTTATCATTTGACCCCGAAGTCAGTTTCTATGAATTTATGCAAGCAGCTTCATGGGACAAAGTTTCTTGAATCTGATCAGAATCTCCTGTAGTTCATGTTTTAATAAGAGCAGTTAAAACATGTGCTGAGGTTTCCTAACAGGAAGTTTCATTTCCATAGCTGTAAAAACTCGGCAGACAACACATGTTTTGGCATGATCTATTCACAGTGAATATATATATATATATGGAATGGAAAGTAAAATCCTGCCAACTTTGCTTTACATTGCAACTTAAAGAACATGCTGTCTTCCTTTTGTTCCATGTCATTTTCCCCTTCTAAGTTACATCAAACATGCCCAGATCCCACTGGGAACATTTCCATAATCATAATGTATAACTATGCAGCTGCATTAAGGCCTTTAAAAGAAAATTTACTGGCCATTCAGACTGATGCAAAATGATGTAATTGCATGCTGGGAACAGCACCGTGATTCCTAATGGCAGGATAGAATCGGCCACTAGCAAGAAAATACTGCTGGTCACAGTGCCCTACGTGACACACAGGCAGAGGGGTAGTTGTGAAAGTTACAGGAGCAGCATGGTAGTATCCTGTGCAGACAGACTCTTGTTAGTTAGGCATTAGTCAGCACACTCATAACAGTATTGGGGGGAAATGCTGTAGTAACCTATATGTTTCTGGGTCAATATGCTAAGTTTTGCCTATAGCCTCCAATGGTCCAGGTCATGAATACCTCAAAGAGATCTTTCTCCTTCATGAACCCGACCAGAATTTAAGATCAGCTGGACAGACCTGTTTGACCTTGGTTCATGGCAGGGCTTTCTCAGTGGTACTTAGGGCTGCCAGTTACCGCTGGGGATAGGAGAGCAGGAGAAAAATCAAGCCAAAAAATGCAGTTGGCTTGTTGACTTTCTTTCTTTCTTTCTTTCTTTCTTTCTTTCTTTCTTTCTTTCTTTCTTTCTTTCTTTCTTTCTTTCTACACATTTATAACTCAAGTTTCCTCGTGGTAAAGGGTTGCCAGCCTCCAGGTGGGGCCTGGAGATCTCCCGCTTTTACAACTGATCTCCAGCTGACAGAGATCAGTTCTTCTGGTGAAAATGGCTGCTTTGAAAGGTGGACTCTATGGGATTGTACCATGCTGAGGCCCCTCCCCTCCCCAAAACCCACCCTCTCCTGGATCCACCCCAAAGTCTCCAACCCAGACCTGGCAACCCTATCAAGGTTCAAGGCAACTTACAATAATAGTTAAAAATCATTTTCAGTTAAAATCATTTCCTCTTTTGGGGAAACCCTGAAAGTGACAGCATGCCTACCTAGGAATTTCTGGTTTTACCATAGAGTTTCCAGTGATTCATAGAGCAGCATAATGGATTTTCCTAAGAAGTGACATAACACTTTGATGGCTCCCCACTAGTTTCCCACCTGGACTCCCACTGGTTACCCGATGGCAACCCTAGTGGTACCCCAGAGTTATGGAATAGCCTCCCAATCTGGCTCCATTTCTGCAGATATGCTGCTAACAAGTTTCATTTGCCCTTGAACAGTCAAGTTTAAATTTCTTGGCTCTCATTTGACCATAATTTTGCTACTTTGTGTTCATTTGAAGTGCTTGTGGTTTTCTGTTTCTGCCCCCCCCCCGGCCGGACTGTCCCCTCGCAAGAAAGAAGATCTGCTACAGCGGGATAAGGGTGCCTGGTAGGCTTCTCACCTCCCCTACATATGTGGCCCTAGACTAGATTGGTTAAAACTCGGAATTGTAAGCCGCTCAGAGCCCCTAGGGGGTGAGCGGGATAGAAGTTGAAGGAATAAATAAAATAAACAAATTTCTACTGTTATTTTCATTATGTAGTTTGCCACGATGGAACGCTTGTGAATAGCAGTCTACAAATTCTGGGAACAAAACAAACAAATGAATGGTGTCGGTAACATGCCTATTGTCGTTACAAGGGATACAAAAATAACCACTTACTATTAAATCATGACAGTTGCAATTTAATCTCAAGTAGATCCCTTGCTTCAGATCTTCTTCCCTACTGTAAATCTCAAACAGTACCCATGGTCAGAACATTTTATGTAACTGTGTAAGTTTGCCTTACCTCTTCCCTGGCCCATAGCTAACGTGGGGCCCGCGGGGCCTGGCCCCCTAGTCTTTCTTCTACCCCCCCCTCCTTCCCGGGCTGCCCCCAAAGTGCCCTAACTTGGCACCCGCATTTGATTTAATTAGCTGGTCCCCCCCCCCCGAGACACCCTCCCCAAAAATTCCCTAGATACAGGGCTGCTGCCTCCTCATTTAAATTGAATATATACTGAACACTGTAAGAAACAGCAGAAGAATAACTACAGAATACCCTTTGAAGGATGAACAAAACTATCCAAACAAAAACCCTTTGCTTGGATCCTATGGCATAGTTCCGTTTGTGCTTCTCTCCAGCCGCTATAGAGGCTTTTCTGTGCTCCGGGGCTTGCGTGTCCTCTACTGCTGGGGTTTCCATGTGCGAAAGGCCTCCTTAAAAAAAATATATATGGCTCTTGCACACATGAAAGTGCTAGCAGACAAGGAGAGCAAAATTGGAGGAAAGCCTCTGCCGTGCCCAGAAAGAATCATGAGGGGAACGATGCCATAGGATCCAAGCCTTCACTTCAAATACTACAGACACATAATTCAGGGGAATACTTCAGTTCATACCCATTTCCTGCCAGAGCAGAGCTATTCAAGCCAGCCAGAAGGGACTAAAAAGGTTATGAAGACTAGGGCCGTGATCCAAACCCTTGCACCTCATCATAAATTGCTTTTTAAGTGAAAAGGGGGGGGGGTTGTTTCTAAAAAAACTATATGGGGGAGTAGGGCCGCCAGGTCTGGGTTGAGAAATTCCTGGAGATTTGGAGGCAGAGCCTGGGGAAAGCAGGGCTGGGGGAGGGGAGGGGCCTCAGCCGGGTACAGTGCCATAGAGTCCGCCCTCCAAAGCAGCTGTTTTCTCCAGGGGAGCTGAGCTCTGCAGAGATGAGCTGTAATTCTAGGAGGTCTCCACACACACACACAGAGCCCACCTGAGGCTGGCTGCTCTAGGGGCTGTAGCTGTTGGGCAAGCCTCGTCCTGCTCGTGTACATCTCTGGTCAGGCTCTGCATGGATCTCTCTTTTTTTTCAAATGCCAGGCATAGCTGACTGCCTTTTTTTTGAACACATCAGTAAAATGTCTTTATTCTCAAAAGGGCGGCGGTAGTGAATGTCTAAATCTGCACTGTAATATTGTTGCAAAATTTAAATTGGCTGTTAGCTTGTCTTGTTTTTTGGGGAGGGAGGGGTTTAGGGAGTTTCGAGAACATCTGCAGATGCTGAAATAACCTGCATTCATTTATGTTATTTAAGTTGTAAAATCATATTCAATCTTGACCTACTCAGGAAATCTATCATAAATGTCCTGCTGATTCTGACAGTCATACAGCAAAAACACCCTCTAATGAGCATTTAATAGTCACCAAAAGTTCTGCATTAAGTACAAAGCCCTTTTGATTACTTATTCCACTAATTTAAAGTAAATGCTTTTACAGATGGCATCTGTTAGGCCGCCGAGCGTGTGCTGCATTTATATGTAGTCACAGAAAATAGATTCCAGCTTTGGTATAAAGATTGTACAAGGTGGGGGTGGGGGCGAGATCAAACACAAAATACTGAATAAACATTTATCAGTGCTGCTTTGTTTCTGGGAGCTCTTCATAAACGCTTCTCTGAAAAGCACCATTGAATGCTTAGAAGTAGTTTAGAAAATACCTTAGCAAATTAACACCCAGCATCAAACATCAGAGAGGGAAAGAAACCAAACACTCCCATTTCTTTCTACCTCCTTTCCGAGTGGGGGAAAGAATTGTGCTTTCTAATTGAGTTCATTCGAGGATTCCCAGAGAGGAGGGAAATGACAAGACAGTAAAGAAAAATAAGCAAAGGATGCAAGGAAGAGGGAGTACACTGTAGGGAGTAATTAATTCACATTTTATATCGGGCTTTGGAGGATTTTTGAAATGTTTCACGTATACGGTTTCAGTAATTCTCCTAACAACCCTACACAAGGAGGTAGGTCAGGATTATGATCCTCATATTGCGGATTAGGAGCTGAGCCAAGAGACAGAGTGACTTGGCTAAAGATCTCCAGTGAGTTAATGCTCTGAGTCTATTTGTGACCAAAAAAAGGAAGAAGAATCTGGTTAATTTGGGTGCTTTTAAAAAATTGGGGGTCTGTTTCTTTTTGTCCCAAAATTGTGACGGCAAATAATGATTAAATCAGGGTTTAGAATTTAGGTTTGTGGACAAGACACAGCCCCCTCCCCCATTTGTCAAAGTGAGCGCATGTGGATGTCACAACAAATTGTAGTCTTTAATAAGGACTTTGTGTATGAGAAGAGGAGGGAGGGGAGTATGTGTGCTGGAGAATAAACTAATTTTTGTGAAACCAAACTCCAGTTTGTTTGTGATGTCTGAATACAGAGCTAGCACACCACACAATGATTCAATGCTGACTTGGTCATGACTCATAGTCATGGGAGCAACTTGCAACCATATTCACACTTGATAATATCTCCAGAACATACTGGCCACACTGTGTTTGCATGAAGGTATGATAGTATGTGAATGACTACCTCCATAACTGGGACGAAAGGCAGCAAAGTATAGCCCAATCTTCTCAGCTCTCAGAAGCTAAGCAGGACCACTGCTTGAATGGTAGACCACCAAGGAAGACTCTGCAGAGGAAGATAATAGCAAACCACCTCTGCTTAATGGGGTTGCCGTAAATTAGTTGTGACTTGACATCAGTTACACATATACTTCCATACTAGCAGCCAGTTTGGTGTAGTGGTTAAGTGCACGGACTCTAATCTGGGAGAACCCGGTTTGATTCCCCACTCCTCCACTTGCACCTGCTGAATTACCTTGGGCAAGCCATAGTTCTGGCACAGCTGTTCTTGAAAAAGAGCAGTTTCTGTCAGAGCTCTCTCAGCCCCACCTACCTCACAGGGTGTTTGTTGTGGGGAGGTGGAAGGGAAAGGAGTTTGTAAGCCGCTCTGAGACTCCAAGTGAAAGGCATGATATAAATCCAATCTCCTCCTCCTCCTCTTCTTCTTCTTCCTCCTCCTCCTCCTCCACTTTTTTTGTTCCCTTTTTGTATACTTAGTCCAAAGGCCATGTGTTTGGACCATGATGGTTATTTTCTTCTTCTTAGGACTTTGGACTAAGTTGCTAACCAATTGCATTTGGTTGTTGTAGATTTTCTGGGCTGTATGGCCATGGTCTTGGCATTGTAGTACCTGAAGTTTCGCCAGCAGCTGTGACTGACATCCTCAGAGGTATAACACAGAAAGATGGAGTACTCTCTGTGTCAAAGTGAGAAGAAAAATGGTAGGCAGGTAATTTATATCTACTCAGGAAGGTGGGGTAGGGCTGAGTCATTATCTTGTAGGAGTTCCCCAGGCTGTGAACGTGCTAATGGAGGAGCTTTCCTGAGGAGGTGTTTTTTGCATATGGATTGGCTGTTGAAATTCTGATCTTATCTGTAGTGCTGTTGTAAGACGTAGAGCATTTTGTGTTTTTCAGGACAGGAAACCATGCCCTATTTATTTTTAAACTCTCTTCTTTCCTGTTGAAATTGTGTTTATGTTTATGAATTTCAGTGGCTTCCCTGTGTAATCTAACATGGTAATTGGATGTGTTGTCCAGCCTTTCAGTGTCTTGGAATAAGATACCGTGTCCTGTTTGAGTTAGGCTATGTTCAGCCACTGCTGATTTTTCAGGTTGGCCAAGCCTGCAGTGTCCATTGAGGTCAATCAGCTTAGAAAGCGGTAACTGTACTAAGGATGGTCCACCCTAATAGGTATTCAAAACCAGAATTCTAACCCTTCAAGCCCAGTCTACATAGAAAGGACAAACCAGCAGTCACCACCACCACCATCACCAGGGAGCAAATAAAAAAAAAATGAGGAAGGCTATAGTTCTATACAAAGAAAAAAAAGGTTAGGAGGAGAGCATGAAAAGATCAATATAAAATGTGACCACAGGCTATGGCAGATTGTTTTTGTTTCCATGGTGAAATGTGTATTAAACAAGAGATCACACAGTTCAATACATGATGAAATCAGGGAGAGCTATTATCCATGATAATGAAAGTTTCTGAGGAAGCAAAGTTGAGCTGAAACAGCACTTTGTGGTTGGTTTTCAGGTATTTTATTTTTAAAAGATGACTGGTGGGTTGGCACGGCAAAACTGAATGTGCATTCTGCTTCCCACATGATGAAAATGTTTCCACAGGGAATACCTCTGATTTGCGCAGAAGAAACATCTGCCTCAAATCATGGAGTATGTATGCAACCTGGAACCGTGGAATAAATATGCAGTCCTGGTTTCTGGTGTACCAGGAACAGAATGTGGAACAGCTCCACCAAAAGTCATCTTAACTCACCACCCTTTCCTACCAGACTGTCTCGACACCAGGCCACAGATTTCTACACATGCTAAGGACTGCACACTCATTCATTTCCAACAATGCTAGTTGAACATTGCTCAGAACAAAGAACAGCCACATGCAACAGTAGTAGTAGTAGTAGCGAAAGAACCATAACATCTCATTTTATTTGTACTAGCCAGATTACATCCTTGATGAACAAAATTTCCTCTATTTGAATTCTAATTGGATTAGGACAGTCAAAAACAACCGTTCACTTTTGATCAGTCGCTCAAAAGTGACCATTCAAAGGGAGCCTAAGGACAGCCAGCTGTCTGGTGAGGCATTATATTGGAGTGGATAGGCCTAGGAGAGCCCCCTGCCTCTGTAGGAAGAAGCTTGCTTGCACTGTTGAGCTAAGACAAGACAGAGACCAGCTTAGCTGGCAGCCTACCACCCCTGGACTGTCCCGTGAGGACCAGGAGGAAGCAGGCAGGAGGGGGCCTGGGTGGGCAGTGGATCTGTACCCCGGGATGTGAGAACTAACCCCCCTCCTTTGGCTGGAGCAGGACACTGAAATACTTTTTGTAATGGAAAGACAGGCCCCAGAAGAAAACTCTGAATCTTAAGTGACCAGGAAAAGGCTGCTAGCCATCTTATCAAGGTGGATTAGTGAGTTACAGGGAAGCGTTGCTTTTGAGGGTGGTGATTTAAAAAAAAACCCTCTCCTCTGGGCTTAATGCCCAAAGCAGAATGGTTATTGGCCCCATGGATCTCACCGCCTGCCCTTGGATAGAAACATCAGAAAGAATCCACCAGGTCTCAGGTCTTTTTAGGGAAACAGGAGCCCCCCCCCCCTAAAATAAAACCCTCTAAAACCTCCCAGAAAATTCTGCAACGCACAGGGCAGAGACAAGCCCGGAAACAGGGGAGGATGAAGGGTGGCATGCACCACAAAAGGGCTCCTTTTCTAATAACTACCTCCAAAACAACACTGGCTCTAACCACTACCCCCAAAATGTTTCTTGCCCTTGTCAATTATTTCTAGAATTGAGCCCCCACCCCACAACAGCAGCAAAATAAGGCAGACAGGCCCCAGAATAAAAGCTCCTTCAGCAATGATCCACCCTCTGCCCAAACAGGGCAAGGAATGGGGATGACCTCAGGGCTTTCCTGTGGCATGAGCTCCAAAAAAAACAGAGCGGACATGATCCATTTCAACTGGCACCCTACAGCCATGCTTCTGAGTGCCTTCCTTAACACTGTAAATGTGTACAAGGTGCCCAGTCCCATAGCCTCCCTGACAAACAGCCAGAATAGTCTCCTGATCCCCTCCCAGAAGGCAGCTCCTGGAAGAGGTGGCCAAAGTTCTCACAGCTCCCACCAGGGGTCATCACCGAATTGGTGCTGGGCCACTGGGGAAAAGACAAAGTAAAGGCAGGAATTAGGATCTCCTGGGAAGAAAAGCCTCCCACTCTCCTGTTAGACACTCTCCTGTTAGGTTCCCTTAATATCCTTTACCCCGACCTGGCTTCTCAGGGGACCCCCCCCCATTCCCAAGGCAGTACAGCTAGCAGGGTATGGCAGTGGTTCCATAAAGCTACTGTTTAGAAAGATATTCCCATAAGAGGAAGGGAAAAGACTCCAGGAGAAATTCGAACTCAGAGCCAAACAAAAGTTTCTCCAGATCCCCCTAGGGGGAAAAAAAGGGGTAGATTGGCAGAATAAAATATTGGATCTGACTGACCTTAATAAGGAAAAAAAAAGATTTAGAAATTAAGTACCTTAATAAATGTAGTAGTTTGAGAATGCAGAAAAGACAAGCTCAGTAAGATAGATAATGAATTTAGAAATGTAATAAGCAGGAGTGAGAAATGTCTCTTGCTATGTGTTATGTGTTGTTGGAGGTAGTTATGTGTTGTTTGTATGTATGTCTGTAGTATATAATGGGAAAAAATTAATAAAAGTGTACCCTCAGGTACTTTAAAAAAAAAGAAAGAAAGAAATTAAGTACCTTACCAAGAAAAATCAGGAACTCCAAGAAAAACTAGAATGGTGTATTCAAGATAAACAGCAGTTTCACAGTGAGCTTCAGAGAGTAAACAGCTGGAGAAGAACAGAGCAGAAACTGCTCACTTAAAAACTCAATGGCAAAAGTGTACTAGAATTCCAGAAAAGCTGGGAGGCTAGATTAAAAAGCTTAGAAGAATACAGTAGAGCAAATGACCAAGCTGTGCAACCTCCGACTTCCCCTCTTTCTCATGGGAATGAGAAAATATTCAGTGCCTTGGTTCCTCCATCACAGAAGCAAGAAGAAAACCCAGCCTCCTGGTCAACGTTGGTTTTTGATACATGCCTAGGGTTGCCAGCACTCAGCCGGCCAATCCAAGGAGCACGAAGGGGGGGGGGATTGCAGAAACTGACAGCTTCATAGAGTGTTGCTTGATGCTGTTCCACCCCATTTTTCTCATAATGCTTCATCAAGCTGTTGTAGGAGCCCAGGAACAAGGGTGTCTACTATGACAGCAAGCCTAGGCATACCTCTTCCACTGCATTGCCGGAGACACATATCAGCCAAATGTGAGCTATTTCCCCCCCCTCAAATGTCAAACACCTCTAGAGCAGTGTTCCCTCTAAGCTGAGTTAGTGTGAGCTAGCTCACAGTTTTTAGCCTCCGGCTCACACATTTTTGACTTCGCTCAGGAAGGATGGCTCCAGAGCATACTGATTTATGCAGTAGCCAAATCACTCGCTCACAACTTTAATGCCAGTAGCTCACAAAGTAGAATTTTTGCTCACAAGACTCCACAGCTTAGAGGGAGCATTGCTCTAGAGTATCAAGAATTACCTCAGGCCCATACAGTTTTTGACTTGTATGACCACATGACCAACCTGTAATATATGGCAGCTCTTGAAGAACTTCAAACACAGTTGAATATCAAGGAACTGGCAGGCACAAATAACAGGTCGCTGATACGTGTGTGACTTTGAGGGTCACAATTTTTGCTAGACTTCCTTTTATGATGAAATTTCAGTGGGCTGTCTTTGCATTTGGGGGGAAAAAGTTTTCTCTGTGCAGTGCCATAACTCAAACTGAAATGTATCAAAACTGACTTTCACCTCTAGGCAGAAACTGACTTGACTTCACCTCTTTTAAAAAATGGATCCAGACGAACACAAAATGGATAAAGAAAATGTATCAGCCTAGTATTGCTCACTTGAGACAAAATATGAACTCATGTGGCTCCCTTATACTCACCCTCTATGTGTGATCCCTCTGCACATTTACTCAGCACATTATAGAAGGGGAGCAGTACAAGCTCACTGACCTCTTTCTCTGCCACCTTATAGTTGCTGGGATCATGAGCATAGAGTCTATGCACTGAGGAAGTGTACATCCTTATGCTCTGTCTG
Source organism: Gekko japonicus (assembly GCF_001447785.1). Lineage (NCBI taxonomy): Eukaryota > Metazoa > Chordata > Lepidosauria > Squamata > Gekkonidae > Gekko > Gekko japonicus. The sequence goes on from NW_015164198.1 coordinate 368,473, forward strand.
CTTGATCAAGAATATTCAGAACGCAGAGCTGCCTATCTTGGGGAGGGAGCATATGTGCTCTCTCTGTACTTATATACCATTTGTGCTTTAGCTGAGAGTGGGGCCAGCACACTTATACTCACTTTCCCCCCTCTGTGTGTGTTGACTGGGCACACAGAGGGGTCATGTGTAGAGTGCTACTTAAGGCAGATCGTTCAAGATCTTTGTGGCCTACTCTGATTGACAGTGGCTTTCTGGGATCTCAGGTAGAAGGTTTTCACATTACTTACTTACTACCTGATCTTATTAAAACTGGAGATGTTGGTGATTGAAGCTGGGACCTTCTGAATGCCTTCACATTCAGAGATTTCACCATGGAGTCACAGGGCCCGCTCATAAAATTGTGTTTTAATTAAAACTAGTCATGGTTATTGTAATTGTCTGAATGTAAATCATTGCACTAACTATGGGGACATCAAGCCAGGATCTGAAGATGATTTATTAACCACAGTTAGCCTTAACTATGGTTTCACGTGATGTAGTAACATAGATCAGATCAGTGGCTATTAGGCACAAGGTATGGATAGGAACTCTGGGACAAGTGATGCTCTGTATACTTGGTGCTTGGGGGGGGGCAACAGTGGGAGAGCTTCTAATGTCCTGGCCCCACTGCTGGACCTCCTGATGGCACCTGGTATTTTTGGCCACTGTGTGACAGAGTGTTGGACTGGATGGGCCATTGGCCTGATCCAACATTGGCTTCTCTTATGTTCTTATGTTCAGATATCCTGGGTGAACCCTGCCTTGTTCTCTAGAACTACCCATGAACATTTGCCAACTACAGAAATGCCTGCCTAGAGCAAAGATAACAAAACCAGTATTTGTTGAGCTTAACCAGGGTTTTGAGTGATCCTCTCAGTTCAGATGAATGATTTAATATACTTTATAATTTATTGCTTTTAAATTATGGTTTTACATAACTATTTTTAGTTCTATCAGATTTTTTTTTTTAAAAAAAAAAATAGTGACCTGAGCACAGCTTGTGCAGTTTTCTGCATTAATTTTTTTTTTTTTACAGGAATGAAGTTGATTGGGATGAAAATCACAAAGCATGCCCTGAAAGGCAAGGGAAGGGATTGTCACAGTTGGAAGGTAGAGTTTGGCCTCACCATGTCACTGCACAAAATACAGCTCTTTCTTTTTCTCCATACGGTGAATTGCAGACGTCCACTGAAATAGAAAAAAGTGCTCTCCAGGAGACTGTTTGGATTGGGGCTAGCCCACCTCCTGTTGGGATGACTCTGCCCAGTGAAAATCAAGGCCAAAGTAATTCCATGTCTGCATTTGCATAGTGCTATCTTGGCTCAGCTTCTTGATCATGCTGGAGTGTGACAGAATGCTCAGAACTAAAGTATATTATTTACAACCCCTTGCACTTCCCACTAAAATGTGCTTGCTCCTAAAACAACATCAGCATGCATTTAGAAAAGCTGTGGCCATGGTGCTTGATTGGAAAGAACAGATTCACTGAGAAATACATTCTAGAGCTTTTGATCTTGTTGCTTATAAAGAAGTTTCCGAAGTCACTGTGACTTTTGCCTGGAAAGCCCTTGCACTCTACACGCTTCCATGAAGAATATGTTTGCTGCTTTGATCTGATTTGTTGTGCTGTTCAATAAAAGCTTCTTCACCCGTTCAAGATTTATTTTTATAAATGTGACTGTTCCGAGTGTGTTCCTTCCTCACACTGTAAGGAGGGATGAACTCCAAGCATGCAGTCAGAGCAGAGGACACACTAAAATCAAACACTTTAAAAATGTAATCCATAAATAAAGAGCTGAGGAAAAATCTTAATGATTAAACTGATTTGCATCCGTACACAGGAGGAGTAACTAGTTTTCTCAAGTCAAATGCACATTGAGGTGGTAAGGTTGCATTATGCATCTATTTAAAATATTTGTATCCCACCCTAAACTCTGCTGTACTCAAGATGGGGTCGTGAAGAGGTCAGGTGCAGACTTATGCTGCACTCCAACAACATGCCTCAGTACGTATACTTTTACTTTCTTCACATATAAGTGATTATTTTAATTGTTATAGGAACAAATAAACACTGTCCTTAGGAACAACACTGCAACGGGGGGCGGGGGGGGGGACACCTTATCCCAAAATTCCCTGTAACGTACGAGCCTCTGATCTAACCCTCCCCTGCCTGTTCTACCACATACATTTTGGTACTTCGTAATAATAGGTGCCATATTTGAAACCAAGCACCTCCATCATGCTCACATTAGTGCTACAGAGGAGTAAATATGACGTGCACTTTAGTAAAAAGAGCTAAGGACTATCTTTAAAAAAAAAAACCTCGACTTTCTTTAAACCATCTGAATTGGTCGATAAAGTTCCCCGTGAAAGTTTAAATTGATGGCCAATTACCTTCCTTTGAGATATTACTCAGATGATCAGAAAATAACTCTCAGACTTCAGTGTCTAAAGAAAATCCACTCACTCAGACAGGTACTTATGTTTTCATTCAAGCCATTACACTGCAGTAAAATTGGAAGTAATCACATTTTTGACAGCTCTCTTTATTTGTTCAGTGAATTCTTCATCCCTGCTAGAAGAATTAGGTACTCTTGAGGCTTACTCCTAAAACAATTAGCTTTGAAAACTTCAAGGTGAACATCATAAGGAAACTCCAGGAGGCCCAAAAGATTTCACGTATAAATTTAGGGTGCAAATTCACCTAATGTAGATGAATAATCCTCTAACACCCTTTGACCACTTCATTATAATTGGTTTCCCAATTGGTTTCTCAGCTCTCCTCTCCCTTCATAAGGAGGTTTTTGAGTCGTCACGTGAGAGGGCTGGTGTGTCACTTGGATCTAACGTTAGAGGGCTTTGAACATAAAAGGAGATCATCCAGTTTGCCTTCACAACAACCTGGTGAGATAGGTTAGGAGATTGTGACTGGCCCAAAGTCACCCAATCAGTAGCATGAGTCCTCTGGAAAATGAAACCCACAAGAATCACAAAGGTAACAAATGGTGTGTGTGTGTGTGTAAGCCGCCCTGAGCCCGCTCGCGGGGAGGGCGGGGTAAAAATACTTAAATAAATAAATAAAATATATGATACTTGTGGGTTTCATTTTCCAGTGGACTGTGATTGTCTTCACATTGCTCTTAAATATTACATTGGTCTCAATAAAACTCTATCTCTTTTCCGCATCTTCTCTTTTTTCTGATATGGGTGCTCTGATCTGATAACTTTCATAAACACAAACACATACTTAATTCAAGCCATTTGGTGGCTGCGGGGATTAGAAGATTCATTTGGAAAACCTGAAATTAGGAAGCAGTGAGCAAAGGAATTTGTTTTTACATCTCGGGGCACCCCCAAAAATATTTTGCAAATATCATAATAGCCTGGAGGTTGTTGGGACTGTTTACAGCAATTTATAAGTCACATCCCAGGTGCATCATTCTATTACCACTGGCTAAAACTGCCCGTGTTGTTTCCATATCAGCCAAAAAGCAACATGATCTCAAGCCTGTTATCTTTTAGCTGACATGGAAACAATCCAGGTCAACCACAGCCAGTGAGGGATAAGAGAATGACACACCTGGGAGCACCTTCTGAACTGCCCTAGAGTGCACAGTTTTGGGCAGAAGGATGGACTGCACTGTCCTGAAGATCATGATTTTTTAAAAAGAAATGCTCGAAAAGGCAATTAGAAACTCTCCAACTTTACATAGATGAAAGAAGGGATAACCTTGCATACTCTCTATTCCTTATGCTCACAGTAACAATGCAATTGTATGCAAAGGTACACCCTTCTAACTCCATTGAAGTCAATGGTGTTAATGAGGATCACTGACCTGAACACACACTGAACACGCACTGAACTGAACACACACAACTGTACACTGCTGAAGGTGCTGCTCCAACTGTTTCCATAGCTTCTCCTGCACTGGCTTCTCTGGGAGGGTTTTAATTCAGTACCCTCAACTAATACCTCACAAAGAGGCTTGCAAAGCTGAAAAATAAATGGATGAGATAAAACTATAAAAACCAGCAACACAATAAAAAGCTGCCCAAACATAGCAGTAGAACAACAGCATAAAATGATGACTTCCAAAGCTGGAGCAATAAAACCATCATCAGTTAAAGTGGGGCAACAATAAATATCACAGCAACAGCAAGGCAAGCCATTTTTTTAAAAAGCAACAATGAAATACAATGGCCCTTGCAGACAGCCAACCACCTTTCATAGTTCATAAATGCTTGCAAAAATAAGAGTCTTTGAAATCTAGTGCTTAAAACTTAACAAACCTTAACAGCCATGGAAATGGTGGAGGGGGGAGGAGTCTCAGTTGCCACTGCTGAAAAAACCCCTACACTTCATTAGCATCGTCATCATCATTCTCAATCCTGGAAAATGACTGACTGCTACTTTTAATAGTTTAAAAATCATACATAGCTAATACAGCAAAAACCAGAAAAGCATTTCATAATCTTTATCCATCAGTGATTTATTATTTCAACTACCATGGCATTATAAAATATCAGCTTAACAGAGCCACAATTCAGATTCTTGAAGTTATCAAAAGGCAATGGGCAGTGTGCAGTATCATCCTAAACAGAGTTATACTCATCTAAGTGCATTGATGTTACAGGTAGGGCACAAACCTCATTTTTGCGGTCTGGTTCATGGTTTGTGGCTAAACCACAAACTGAACCATGAACCTATACAAACTGGGAGGTTGGTTCATGAACCGAGCTGGTTCATATGGACTTGTGACTCCTGCTTTCTGCTCCCCAAAACTTTTCACAGGGAGCAGAAAACAGGGGTTTAAATAGCTCTGAGCCATTTAAACAATTGCTTTCTGCGCCCAGAGAGCACAAAGCAATGGTTTAAATGGTTCCCACCAATTTAATCAAAACAGCTGAGTGATGGAGCAGCACTCAGCTGTTTGGTTTAAGTGACTCAGAGCTGAACCCAAGAAAGCCCCTTTAAACAGTTAAGCCAGAGGCTGGCTGCATAAGAAAGCACACTAAAGGGGCTTTCTTGGGTAGCAAGGCCATAGACTGGCTGCCCCAAAAGCCCCTTTAAACAGCTGAGCCCAGGAGCAGGCTCAGCTGTTTAGAGTCCAAAACAACTGAGCCACAGGAGTAAGCTGCCCCTGTGGCTCAACTGTTTTTGATCTAAACAGCTGAGCAGCTGGGAACAGCCTGCTCCCACCACTCAGCTGTTTTGGTGTTTATTGCTGTTTGGGCAGTTTTCACTGTTTTGGCAGCTTCTGTGGCTCCTCGTGAACCTCCATGAACTACCTTAAAAGTTTGTGGGGGTTCATAGCCAGGATGCAGTTCACAAACCACACTCCGGCCAAAATTCATCATGAACAACCAGGCCCATAGCTACAGTGGGGCAACTCGGGGCTAGGCCCCCAGACTTCCTGGCAAGGCCCCCCAACTTCCCATCCAGCCAAGGGCCCCTGAGCAATAGCAGGTGTGGGGAAGGAGCCGAGTATTCCTGCACAGCTGTCTGGCATGAAGGACCAGCTATAGTGGCCATGTGGAGCCAGAAAACACCTCTCTATTTCCTCCAGAAACTGAATTAAATTACTTTTAATTTGATTAGCCAGTGCCCCCTAAGGAATTTAAATGCCCCCTTACTTTAAAAAATCCTGGCTACGGGACTGTGAACAACTGTTTGTGAGCCAGTTCATGTGCATCCCTAGTTAAGGGCCTTAGGAAGGAGTAATCAAGCTTAAGATGACCCTCTTATACTCTTCCAGCCTCATTTGTCTCATCTGTAAAATGGAAAGATTCGTGAAACATCTACCCACACACCCACACATCCACCCCCCCACAGGATTGCTCTTAGGAGGTTAAAAAAAAGATTTGCAATCTGTTCAGTTGAAGAGCTGCATAAAGAATCCATATGAAGGGGAACAAAATAAGCAAATGCTCACTATTTAAGATGAGTTGTGTGGGAAGATAGCAGTTAGTGCTCCAAAATATGACTGCTTTTTGAGTTGCCAGACATTACTCGAGTTGACATCGGGAGCCTGAATATGTTTGACTCAGTTCCATCTGTTTTATGCCCGTCAAGAGATGCAAACAACAGTATGGCTCTCTTAACTGCACAATTTGCTTGGCATGGAATGCAGACCATAAATAGTATTAACTCATCTGAACACACTTAACCAGATCTGCATTATGCACAAGAGGTGTCCTCCTACTATCTGTTCAGTGCCTTCCTAAGCAGGGACTTCACAGAGGAAGGTGTTTTGCAAAAAAAAAGTTGTCAGCACCAGCAGCTGACTGAAATGAAGCTGCAGGTGGAAGAGGCAAACAGAGTTACGTTCCAGAAAGGATGAGGAGGCAGGTCAGGAGGATAAGACGGTGTCAGGACTTCCAAGAATGAACGGAAAAGACTCAAAGACCAGCAAGCAAAGCAGGAAGAGATAAAGGCAAGGAATGAAATGTCTACAGTTTACACAGTAAGTAACACAGCCCAGAACCCGCAGTGCTTCTTTCCCATTCCCATGGATGGCCTTATTGTCAACAATGCTGATGTCCTCTTTCTTCTTCTTAGGTCATCATAAATTTGCATTGTATTCCTCTATCAATAGGTCTCCCATTCATTAAATAATTTTTCAAGCATATTTTATGATCTCCTTTTACGGTTCTATAATACCAATAACAACAACAAATACAACAAATACAATACCTTTATTGGCATAAAATATCAAATACAACGTGCAGCATAGAGCCTCAAGATAGGTCGGGGGGGGGGGGAATCACATTCCGAGTTGCCTTAATATGAGCCTCTCCTCCTAGATACCTCATAAAAGAATATAATACCAATAATTTTCCAGCAGAACCATCTGTTTTCTTACATGTTCTCGACACCTTTTCTCATTCACATAAAAGCCTTGTTGTTTTTTTCAATTTCAATTCCTTGAATTACTTTTATGATTTAGCATTATCATACAAATTTATGTTCATCATCATCATCATGTCCCCAGTATGTCTGGGAGAAATTAAAGCACTAGAGAGTTTTCTCCTTTACCATCATTTCCTAAGAGCTAGCCTGCAATTTCAGCATAAATTATTGTGAATTTCTCATCCCTGCCATTTCAGCCTCCAGTTCCCCATTTTGATTTTGCTTCTCACTTGAGCAGACTGAAGCTCTGAATCCAGAACTTTTCGCTATAAAATATACACTTTTGCCAATGTTTTTGTGCACCAATAAATCCACATTATACATTATTTGTTGACTTCATTTACAATGTGCCTTCCTTGCTGAGACTCCAGGCAGATAAGATTTGCTGAGACATTATGCATAGATCATCCCTATCAATTGTATACATATACATACAAAATAAATTGTGTATCAGTTCACATAATAGGAGCAGGTTGGCAAAACTAACAGCAAAAGTGGAGAAAAAATGACAAAAATATAAATGAATATAAAAATAAAAGAAATAGGGCATTTTTATTGCCTCCAAAGATCACTTGATGTGGTAGGTATTTTGATGAATTGGCATTCCAATTAATGGGTACTCCGCTCACTTAAACAAAGTTCTCTTTCTGTGAACATGGGACATGAAATGGCTATCATACAACATTTGCAGCTACTGTTCAAGAATTACATCTATACAAGTTGACCCTAAATTAAGGTGTCTTGGGCTGTGGTCAGATGACAAGCGGGGTACCTTCTGATCACGCCATAACTTTACCCTGGTGTTCCTTGTGCTGGGGAATGTCGATCACACATCCCCCAGTAACTGGCTGAGGTGTGCGAGCATCCCATTGCCAGCCATCCAGACTCGGCCACTTTTGTTCTGGAAGGGAGTCTCATGCCCGCATAGTCTTCCGGTTGGCAGGGACTCCCAAGCTGGGCATGCATAGACACTTATGTTCACCTTGCTTACTTTGTGTGTGTGTGTGTGGGGGGGAAATGGTGGCCATGAACCAGAAGCTCCAGGCTTCCCAAACGGCTTGGCCGCACAAGGCAACAATCTCATGTCTGGAGCTGTGAAGGGCTCCCATTAACATCGGACTTTCCCCAGTATCTGTTTAATCCATTTGGGAGGCAGATTAGAATGGGACCTGATGACTGGGGAATGACAGCCAGATGTCGCAGTCTGATTGTCCCCTTTTAATCCACGAGGGATGCGGATGAAACTATCCGTCTGACCGCAGCCTACAGTTTATTCATTAGAGTGTCAAGCTGGGGATCACACCTCATTAACACAGAGAAAGCTAGATCAGTATAGAAACATTTTGACAAAAGCAGATCTTTTCATTCCCAGAAGACTCCTTGTTCAAAAGACATCTATTCCTAGGGTGGTCTTCCTAAAAAACAGTTGTCTGATTGCTTTCTGTCATGGAATTCTATTTTCATTCAATGTTGATAGAAATGTTGTATGTTGAAGCAGTCAGAACACATGCAAATTTAAATTTTGTGTATCCATTTGTCAATTCTTCAAATACAATGGACATGTTAAGGCTCAAACCAGTCCACAAGTCACATGTGGCTGTATTCTGTCTGACTCAGGGTTCATGTATTCTGTAATGTGTGAAAAGACCATTTAAGGCCCACAGTTTTTAAATAGTTTTAAAATAACCTAGAGAGAATTTGATTAAGGCCACAGTACTAGGGGAAGAGGAAAGGATTAACTCATTTACCCTGCACCATCTCCCTCATTCAAATTGATTTCCAAAATAATAAAAAGAGAAAATGTCTATCAAGAACCCCCTCGTTTGAATCTTATCACTGACATGAACTCTTTGGGTGGAGGTAGATAATCTGCCTCAGTCCACATAATACTGATCTATTTTAAATAGTGCCCATAAATATCAAAAAAGTTAATGTATGGCAACCACAGTGCAAAGTATTGTGGGGTTGTTGTTGTTGTTTTTTACAATTTGTACAATACTTACTCATGCTATGTATGGAAGTATGTAAATGCTCATCTAATTATTTGATGGAAAAACAGTTTGCAGATAATTCAAACATACTTACATGTCATGCTCTGTTCCACATCTTCTTGATGGTATACACCTGCAAGTGCATCTGTGTCCCTGCGAAATTCTGTACTTTCTCATCTCTGAAATGTGTCACATCATACAACTGATGTGGCTGTATCAGACAAAACAAACAAACAAACAGAAGATCATTCCCAGGAACCAGTTGTCCAAAAGGGCATGTTCATATTATAGACTCCTCAGGTGGCACAATTTTCTACCACAGGGTCCCTCCTTATGAAAGACAGAGACTTCAGACAATGCAAATAAATGTAGACAAGAGAAACTATGGGTGAAATCTTAATCCTAAAAATATGGAATAATGGAGAATTCATTATTCTTTTGTTCTGCTTTGGGGGAAAAGACCAGGTAATACAGAACTCCAGAACTAAAGAAATTTAGCTGACAAGAATTTTGAGGTGAGAACCAATGAGTTGCCAGAGGGCTCCACACACTATTAGGGATGGCTCCATCCTATTAGTAAATTGACACAAAGCTTCCATGCTGCCATCCCTGATGCATCTGCTAAATGCTCAAAATCCTGCAGTTTCCCATCTCTGAACAGTGCAATAAATCCAGGCACCCTTTCACCACAACAACCACATTGCATTCTGTTTGGTGGGCACAAGTACAGTAATGCATGCAATTTATTTATGTGATTTTAATCCCAAGATACTCCTCTCCCCAGTTCTTTCTTTACAGAAACCCTGTGAAGTAGCTTAAGCTGAGAAAAAGTGACCAGTCAAGGAGCAAAATGGCAGAGTGACAGTTTCAACTCAGGTCCCCCAGTTGCAATTTAGCTCTGTAGTAACCATTGCACTGCTGCAATGGAGCTGCGGTGGCTCAAGTGGTTAAGACGCTGAACTGCTGGCTGTGGAAGGTCGGTAGTTCAGCAGTTCGAGACCCGAATGTGCCGCGTGACAGAATGAGCTCCCGTCTCTAGTTCCAGCTCCTGCCAACCTAGCAGTTCGAAAGCAAGAAATTGCAAGTAGATAAATAGGTACCACTTCGGTGGGAAGGTAACAGCGTTCTGTGCGCCTTGGTGTTTAGGCATGCCAGCCACATGACCACGGAAACGTCTTCAGACAGTGCTGGCTCTTCGGCTTTGAAACAGAGATGAGCACCGCAACCCTAGAGTCGTATTCGACTGGCTTTCGAGCAAGGGAACCTTTACCTTTACCTTTAACCATTGCACCCATTAGACCACTGCAACCACTACGCCACTGACACACACTGCACATTGTGACATATGAACATCTATGGATTAGGATGGTTATGAAGGGGACAATTAGGGCTGCCAACCTCCAGGTGGCACCTTGAGATCTCCTGCTATTACAACTGATCTCCAGACAACCAAGCTCAGTTCCCCTGGAGAAAATGGCTGCTTTGAAGGGTGGACTCAATGGCACTGAACCCTGTTGAGGTATCTCTCCTTCCCAAACACTGACCTCTCCAGGCTCCACCCTCAAAATCTCCAGGTATTTCCCAACACAGAGCTGGGAACCCTAGGAACAATCCTAAATGTTTCTACTTTGAAGTAATTCCCATTTTATTAATTGGGACTTGCTCCCAGGAAAGAGTTCTTAGAATTTCAGCCATAGCCTTTTTTCGAAATAACATACTAAAAAATTAAAAGCTATTACAAGTTGGTATTACTTTGGAAAGCTAAAATAAGAGATAGGCAATTATCACTTACAGTCTGTGTCTTATACCTCCTACTGGATTAATTGAACAAATTTATATGAATGATGTGTGCATTCCTTGGATGTAAGCAGCACAACAGCAGATTATCAAAGGGTGTACACTGGCAGCATTCCATTGAATGCTAGGGAGAAGTGGCATTTTAAACGATATTCAAGATAACCTTGCTATTTTTTTTTTATCATTCTTCCAAAAGATAATTTTCTTTTAAAGAATAGAGTGGAATAGATTTGTTTTCCTCACAGATTTTAATTGAACATATCAAAGTGCAGAGTTGTAGCTCATTATATGCTTTACTCACAGGTTTTTAAATGAATCCCCTTTTCAATCTCGAAGCGTTTTCTTCTTATTAACTGAACACTTGTTAAATTTGCATCAGCTACTGAAAGCTTTTTAAAAAAGAAAATGGGGTTCCTGTCCAAAACGTGGAAAGAAAGGAAAAGGTAACATGAGTGATATTCAAAGGAACAGGAGGGGGAAATAACACCAAATAATAATGGGTTGGATCTTAAGCTGGCTAGCGCAACGGGAATAAGATGAGCAGAACAGCACTTCCCCGGGCACAGGTGGCGATTTCTGCTGAATTATCCCTGCCAATGCAGACTCCCACTTCACTATTCCTAACTTTCTGAGAGCAAACTTTCAAGGGGCTTGATTGGCTACGTAACAGTGGGGAGATGGGGAAACCTTGCAGTGTTGGTTCACTCTGCCATCAGTATTAGGGTCCAACCCATTACGCCCAAGAATAGGAAAATAGTCTAATAGTGTGTCTTTAGATATTGACAATACTAGAGTGGCAGAATTTACTTGGCTTATATACTTGGTAACATATCTGGGGGACCGGCTCTTCCCTTATATGCCCCAAGGAGCGTTACGCTGTATGGACCAACATCTCCTGGTTGTCCCTGGCCCAAAGGATCCCTGAGCCCACTTGCGGGATGGGCAGGCTATAAATACAAATAATAAATAAATAAATAAATAAATAAGTCAGGAGGTTAACTGATGAAAATTGTTACCAGTTTTAATGAGTGAAGACAACTTTTAACTAACAATGCTGTTGTTTCAGGGCCCAATTGTTTATTTTTAAGGTTATTTTGATTCTGATGTGTTACTGGAGTAGGATTGAAAGCACTAGTGCAGTATAATGGTCATTGGGCACACCAGGGCTTTTTTTGTAGAAAAAACGCAGCAGAAACTCATAATAGGCCTATTATGCTAATGAGTTCTGGCTGGGTGTGGCCAACTCGGGAGCCAGCCGGAACTCTGTTCCTGTGCGTTCCTGCCCAAAAATAGCCCTGGGGCTCACCATGTTCAATCCCACTTTCTGGTGACCTCAGGACATACTGTCTCTAGCCTAACTTGTCTCAACAAAAATGGAGAAGGAAGAAAGAACCATAATTACCATCCTTAGCTTCTTGGAGGAAGAACAGGGGGGGGGGAAATGTGTTGTACACAAAAATATGACGAATGATTACATTTGTTTGTTGAATTATAACAAAATCCCCTCAATATCTTGAAAAGACACAGAGTTCACTGCACATGCGTTTTTGTGTACAAGCCCTAAGACATAGTCTCAGCCCTGTGTGTATTTGTTCAGGGTGTATATATCAGAATGCCTGACCTGAATTCTGAATGTAGATTCAGACACTCACACAACAAATGTATGCATGTATAACATAATGTGTGAAAACCTCAGACTTAGAAGTCTTTACAAACATGGAAAAGATCAAGGAAAACAAAACAACAGGAAGGGAGATAACATCGACTTGAGTGGAATAAGAAAGTTGATTGAAGATAAAACATAAGGAGCCTAAAAAAGGCAATGAATGGTTTAAAGTGTAAGGATGAAGAGCTTGGAAGAGATATGAAGCACAGTAAGGGATAAATGAAAAGACATCAATGGAAAGCACAAGACAGGATGGAGGGCCTGAAATATTCTGAGATGGTCAGGAATTGAATTTAAACTTCTGTCTGCAGCCTCAGAGAGTGAACGGGTGATTTTTGCATATACTGTATAGGGAATGAAGAAACAGTTCTTGGCAATGATCTGGACATCAGGGAAAGAAGACAAAACTGTTTAAAACAATCCCAACTTTATGATGCAAGAAAAAAGAGAAAATTACTTCTGTTATCCAGAGGAGTAGAAAACTGAGGAAGAAGGCTTGTAGGAGAAAGTTAACAAACCTTGTCCTGGCCGTACTGGTTTAGTTCCTGTAAAGATAAACTGCACAAGAGTGCCAAATATATTCTAAGGCAATCTACAGTTGACCATCTCTTGAAAGACAAAATTCTGGCTCCCATAGGGGGCCTAGCGGCAGAGTTTAGTTGGTGGGGGGTCATAGGGTTGCCAGTCACTGCCTGACAACTGGCAGGAGGGTTGGGGGAACACACAATATTGTGGGATATTTTTTTAAAAAATGCAGCCTCATGTACTTATGAAGGTCTTACTGGAAGTGACAAAGTGTAGCTCCCGGAAACACTGGGAAATCTATGATAAAACCATAGAGTTTCCAGTGATTCCTAGAAATACCATTTGCCACTTCCTGTAAGAACTTCCAATAAGTACACAAGGCATCATCCTCCTCCTCCTCCTCCTCCTCCTCCTCCTCATCATCATCATCATCCTCATCATCCTCATCCTCCTCATCCTCCTCTTCCTCCTCCTCATCATCCTCCTCATCATCCTCATCATCCTCATCCTCCTCCTCCTCCTCCTCCTCATCATCATCATCCTCATCATCCTCATCCTCATCCTCCTTCTCCTCATCCTCCATCCTCCATCCTCCTCCATCCTCCTCCTCCATCCTCCATCATCCTCCATCCTCCTCCCCCATCCTCCATCATCCTCCATCCTCCTCCTCCATCCTCCATCCTCCTCCATCCTCCATCATCATCATTATTTTAAAAATCCACCATCACTCCAAGCAGTGGCAGGCAATGGACCTGGGACAGTGAATCCCCCCCCCCCCACCTTCACCGGGTCTTTAGCAGCTTTAGTGTATCAAGGGACAGAAAGTAAGTCAGGGGTGGATCCTGGAGGTGTGTGACAAGGCTGGACCTCAGCAGATCAGGGATCAGTAAAGTCTGGAGCTCAGGGGAGACAATTACCTACTTTATAGATGGGGAACAAGGAGACTGGAATTAATCATCAGAAAAGGAAGGGAATGCATGGCAAAGAGCTCAAAATATGTGCAGCACCTAAGATCCAGTGAATCAAGCCACATGTCACATCTAAACATACGTTCAGGGAAAACATGCAGACAGCAACTGCTGAATCCCACCCCACCCCCTGTACCCTGATGCAGATACACAGAGGACTCACTGTCTGCTGCTGGCTCCAGTGCCAGCTGCTCCTCTTTGTTGCTGGTCTTTGTCAGTTCAGCCATGCTGCTCTCCTCTGATAGCTGCTGCTCACAGAACCATAGCTCTTAGGTGGACGCCATGCTGGGCAGGCAGGCAAGCACTGTGGCTGGATCACACTTGGCTGGCTATGCTAGTGAGGTGGGCTTGACCCAAGACCGCCCCTCTTCCTTGCTGCATGTCTTCTTCCCTTCCTGCTGCACTATGCCACTTAAGGGCTAGGTTTTTTCTTGTTGCTGTTCTCCTGTGCTCCCAAGTGGGGAACAATGGCCATCAGACATAGGGCCAAATTAAACTTTGCCTGAGTCCAGTGCCACCCACACTCCCTGAATTCAGTCTGTTTGCATGCACAAATGACCACTCTAGCAAAATTAGCAAAATTTAAAATTAAATATAATAATGGGAATGGGCGGGGGGGGGGGGGCAAGAAACGGATGCAACAGAAACTTTCACTCTTTTTGTCCAGCAACGGAAGTCCAGGTGTTCCACAACTGGCTACATTTCCTTGCCAAATGGATTGGGAACTCTACTTTATTTAAAGTTTCAGCTTAGGGGGAAAGTGATACTTAATCGGCTGTCCAGTGCTTCATTTGAACTATGTAAAAAGGTAAAAGTTCCCTTGCTCGAAAGCCAGTCGGATCCAACTCTAGGGTTATGGTGCAGTCAGGGCTTTTTTTGTAGAAAAAGCACAGCAGGAACTCATTTTTCCCCCCCTTTGTAGAGACTTTATTACGTACAAGTAAAATTGTAAACTTAAAAGTTCAATACAACAGCAACAACAAAAGTGTACTAAGAAATACCAAAGCAATGCCCATAGGCAAAAGCTGTCAACTTGGGATGGCAAAAGTGCTTTACAAAGTTGTTGAGGGGCAATACCATCTTTCTATCAACTCGAAGAGTGCTGGTGTGCTTGCTCTCTTTAAGAAAAACCTCATTCAGTAGCCTTTCAGGTCCACATGGTAGCCCACAAGTGATCACACAACTCCTGAATGCCTCATTAGCATAACAGGCCACACCCAACAGCAGAAACACATTAGCATATTAGGCCACACCCCTGAAAGAGCAGCTCATTAGCATATTACACCACACCCCACATTACCAGAAGTGTGGTCATCCAGCCACACTCACCTTTTGCTTCTTATTCTGTTTACCTTGTTTGTTGTTAAAACCCAGGGCTTTTTTTGTAGCAGGAACCCTTTGCATGTTAGGCCACACACCCCTAATGTAGCCAGTCCTAATGAGTTTCTGCTGTTGGGTGTGGCCTATTATGCTAATGTGTTCCTGCTGGGCGTGGCCAACTCGGGAGCCAGCCGGAACTCCTTTCCTGTGCGTTCCTGCCCCAAAATAGCCCTGGCGGTGCTCATCTCC
The DNA here is from genome assembly GCF_001447785.1 of Gekko japonicus. Taxonomy (NCBI): domain Eukaryota; kingdom Metazoa; phylum Chordata; class Lepidosauria; order Squamata; family Gekkonidae; genus Gekko; species Gekko japonicus. The sequence continues at coordinate 383,920 of NW_015164198.1, forward strand.
GTTTCAAAGCCGAAGAGCCAGCGCTGTTCGAAGACGTTTCCGTGGTCATGTGGCCGGGATGACTAAACACCAAGGCACACGGAACACTGTTACCTTCCCACCGAAGTAGTACCTATTTATCTACTTGCAATTTCTTGCTTTCGAACGGCTAGGTTGGCAGGAGGTGGAACTATGTAGCCATCTTCAAATGTGCCCCAGAATCTCCAGCAGTAAAGCTCATTAACATCTTTACAGCAGCACGAAAGGTAGCTGTGGCACCCAAGTCATAGGACAGGATCCAAATGTACAGAGGCAGGTGTTTTTTTCCTTCTATGGCGGACTATGTCCACTATTTGGGCACAGGCAGTGCTTAAGCATAGCTGTCAGGCATCTGTTTCTCTTTCTGGCAGCTAAATTGTGAGCTGTCATGTACAGTGTCTGAGATGATAAATGACTCTCTACATGTAGTCTTTGGTATATAAGGGGTTTCATGTGCAAGTTGTGGGGGAGACAGTCTGTGGGGACTGTGCATCAGTAGTGTCCCTGAGGTACCCCCCCCCCCATTTTTGTCAGGGCTTATTCCCCTTTTTTCCCGTGCATGTGTACACTTCAGTGTGGGCCTAGCTTGCATTGGAGTGACATCAAAAGGTAGGGATATGCAGTTTTTTTAATGGGTATTTTTTGGGTTGGGTCTATTCAGGGCTATTTTTGGGCAGGAACACACAGGAACGGAGTTCCGGCTGGCTTCAGAGTTGGCCACGCCCACTGCAGCCATAACCTCTGCGTGCAGGGCTACAGAGGGAAGGCCTTGAGAGCGACCCCCCTCCCCGGTGACTTCGAGGCGGGTGGGCCAGGGGGGCCCTGGAAGGATTGGGGAGGCATTTAAATGCCTTGTGCCTTCCCTGGCCTGTCCAAGGGAAGGCATGGGGGTATGGCCTAATATGCTAATGAGCTGTACTGTCGGGGGTGTGACCTAATATGCCAATGAGTTTCTGGTGCTGGGTGTGGCCTATTATGCTAATGAGTTCCTGCTGGGCTTTTTCTCCCAAAAAAGCCCTGGGTCTATTGGACCGGGGGGAAATTCAGTATTCCTGAAAAATCCCAGTATAGTATTCAGATCCAAGATTTTTTGGAACTCCCAGTTTTTGTGGGGTCCAATAGACCAGAGGAGGAAAATACCAGTAAGTACCAGTAAAAGAAAAAGTCAGCCTGATCATAGGGCTGGCTTGACTTCTTTTGAAGCGCAGTTGAAACCGTGCTGCAGGAGAAGCTGGCCCCAGGATCTGCATGTGGCATGGAGGTCTCTCTCCACTGCACACAGACCTGGCTGGGATGGCCATCACTCAAACAGACCAAGCACTACCTACTGCTGAGGAAAAGAGCAAGCCCGCAGCTCTTGAGAAGAACAAGGAAGGCCTCAGCATGGAAAGAACACCATCTGAAGACCCCAGAAGCTAGCCGCAGTGCTCGAAGGTGAGATGGAGTCTTTAGGGAGGGCAGGATCCAAACCTAGGAGGAAGAGCATGAAAGACTATGTTTAAAGGGACAGGTCTCCTTAACTGTACAACACCTTTAGAATGTGACAAGTGGGGACCTGCGATACTCGTGGAGGGGCCCTTCCCCCCATTATGGCTCAGTGAGGGGGAGACTAGGGCAGCTCCTGAGCCCAGTGTCCTTTTCCACTGTCCCTGGCTACCAGGCACCCTTCGCTACCATGAGCTGGGGCAGGGTATTGCTCCTGAGTGCCAGGTATTGCTCCTGAGCCCAGCAGTCTCCTCCTCTGCTGCTGGGCCTGGTACAGCTCCCAGACTACCATGCCTCTGCCATTGTGCCCAGTGTGGCTCCCAGGCTGCTGCACTGCCAATGTCGGGCATGGCACAACTGCCCTGCTGTGCCACCTTTGGACTCAGCACAGCTTCCAGGCTGTTATGCCACTAAAGCTGGCCCAGCACGGGTCCCAGGCTGCCATGCCTCTACTGCTGGGCCCAGAACAGCTCCTGGGCTGCTGTACTGCCAACTTCGGGCATAGTGCAGCTCCTGGCCTGCTGCACCGCTGCTGGGCTCAGCATAGCTCCCAGGCTGCTGCACCTCCACCACTGAGCCCAGTGCAGCTCTCAGCCTACTGCACTGTCAATGTTGGGTGCAGTGTAGTCCCTGGACTGCTGCAGGGCTCAGCACAGCTCCCGGACTGCCATGCTGTCACCAGCAGGCCCAGCACAACTCAGGGACTGCCGCAAATGCTGCAAGCACAGAGAACGCCACTTTACTTTTCAGGGGATTCTATCCCCCCCCCATGTATTTTGTTTTTAATTTTCAGATTTTCCTGCAAACCTGGGGAATTCCCCAAGTCTGCAGAAAAATCTCTTTAGCCACTGTGTTGCCCTGATCTGTGAATTTAGCTATCTGCAGATGGGGTCATGGTTGGCTAAATAAAGATTTAACGGAGCCAGTGATGAGGATGGGCCAGGGGAAAGCACTCCATTGAAAGCAATCCCACTCCCTGAGCCTTGACCAGGAGGAACTACAGTGACATCTGACACAAGTGATCATATAATGTAGCAGTCATTAAGTGCATAAATAAATAATAATAATAATCTTTCAATTTATTGATCGCTCAATCCTGCAGAGCTTGCTGGCTCTGAGCGATTTACAGTTACTCATTTTTCACGAGGGACTAACAATGCTTTGTGGGGTAAGGGAGGACAACATATATACATCTTAAATTGCACACATTCACAGCCGACGAGGGTTACGTTCAGATGCAGATGAGACGTGATCCGGAACGGCATTTTTCCTCAGCCAAGTTTGATGGCGTCAGCTTTTCTCCAGACTCCTTGAGTTGTAGCGCCACACTGCCATTGTCTGGCCGGACGACCCATTACAGGTTTTTCTTTACGCAGAGGAGATCTCTCTAAGCTTTCCATCATGCGAGCTGGACTTCCGTTCACCGGCTAACACCACGAGGGGGGGGGGTTCAGTGTGCCCACTCTCTCTAAGGAGTGCTGCCCATTTTATCTACTCGCCGAAGCTTTCGAACCGCTGGGTAGACAGCGAGCTGGGGACAAGGCTGGCAGCCCACACCAGCACGGGGCTAGAACTGACAGCTAGCCTGTTCAGCTCAGATGTCACTATTTATAACCAGAGGATAAATCCTCTGTGCCACAGTGGCTAAAGATGTACATGAGTTGGGGTGAATTCACTTACTCAGGCTCCTCATCGATGCCTGAGAAACCTAATGATGACTTACCTCTGTGAAACAGCCACTGCAAACCTCCTGGTTGACCTTTCACTTCCTCTCCATCACAGTGCTCCCCAGCAGAGTTCATACTGTCAGCTCTGAGTTTCATGCCAGTTGACCCACACAGTCAGTTCCACCGACATGGTTGCATTGTCCACACGCTGTCCAGAGGAAAGTTGCTTCTGTGGGGCTACTTCTGAAAGGAGCCAGAACTAAGCTGTGTTTTAACTGAATAATTTACATGCACGCAGGGGTCATTTTGTAGAAAAAGAGCTAGGGGGACTCATTAGCATAACTCATTAGCATATGCCACACCCCCTGACATCACTGGAAGTGTGTCCTCCCCACAGCCGGCGGTGACCTCCAGCGGGCACCAGCAGGGAGCTCCAGGCCCCGCCCTCCCGCACCTCACCCGGGGGGATGGCGTCCCCCCGCGTCCCCCCCAAATGACCCCTGCATGCACATATGAACTGGACTTTTGGACAAGATAATGGAAGACAAGGAGAGAGATCTGGCACAGCTGGGATTTCAAGATGTCACAGAAGGATAGGGAACATCAATATAAGTAGGAGTTTGAGATGAAACAACGTAATTTAAGATGAGAGGGAGGCTTAGTCATGATTTACAGATTTCTATATGGGATAAAGAACCGGCCTCCCTTAATGATCCTCAGCTTATGACTGAATTAGGTTAAAGCAGAAGAAAGCGAGCACACTTTGCTATCTTTGATACAAGCACAATCAATAATGCTCCCGCAGCGTTGGATTCCAAGTCAAGGGAAAGTTTTGTCTAGCTCATTCACATGATTCACCATACATAAACCTTAAAAGAATGATCCTTGTTAATAATCTAGGCATTTATATCCTAAAATACTGTTTTTCTTTCTTTCTATAGTCTTCTGTTTTAACTCAGCCCGAGTGGACACAAGGTTCAGTTTTAGAATTCAGAAGATCAAAAATGTTGAATGCATCCCATACCAGCTAGTAATGCTTTTGTATATCAAAATTCAACGGGCTTAGAATGGAATAACTCTTCTACATATGTAGTCAACGGGCGCAGAATGGCGCAACTCTGCTCCGGATAGCCCTATCAAAGAGTAATGCTGACCTCCAGCTAACAGTAATGATGTTCAATATTAAAAATTATTTTAGGGGCTCAAGATTCACATCCTGCCTCCCCTCCGAGTCCTATCCCTAAACCCATTTTAAAACTCAGAAGATGCTGGAGTGGATATTCACTTCCCTTTCTTTCAGGCGTATAAAGTGAAGTTCACAGACCCACAACAGTTCATGAGCTCCACTGCCACAAATGTGCTTCCCTTTGGTGTTAAACATCTTCTACTTGTTGTAAGAGGACAAGAGAAAACCGTCAGTCTTGCTTTAAGATTTGCATGTGAGATGAATGTAAACACACATTTTAAAAAAAATAGACAGTGCTTTAGGAAAGGAAGTCTCTGAAGGCTTATTAAAATTCTGTCTTCCTTGTCTTTACCAAGGACTCACATTCAATGGTATTGATTTCAACCAGGGTGAAATGAGCCCTATTCAGAAGTGGAAATCTTAAATTCCCGGGACACAAAGGGACAAAAGGGTCAGCTACCCCCCTCTAAACTCTGTGCATGTCATTGATTTCCCAGAAAGTTAGCAAGCATGAAAATGAAGCTCACCGTCTATGGATTAAATATAAATTAGCCACTAATAAAAGGTAAACAGTTATTGGAATAACACCTGTGCATCACTCTAAGGCCAGAACTCTGAAGAGCGAGAATTAGCATTTCATTTTTAAGTATTTGGCTTTTAACAGAGTCTGCCTCTTAAAGTGAAGTTCTAGTGTTGGAAGCAGAAAATATTTCTATTACTATGGCAAGAATCCAGCATTCAGTGGATGGAGTCAACTTTTTGTGAGAAAGAAAGAAAGAAAGAAAGAAAGAAAGAAAGAAAGAAAGAAAGAAAGAGAAAGAAAGAAAGAAAGAAAGAAAGAAAGAAAGAAAGAAAGGTTTTTAGCACTCTAGATGTCTTATCGGGGAAGAATCTAGCTTGGCTGTGAGAGAGTGACTGACAGACACACTTATATTTGAAGATTTGAACAGAGGCCATTCAGTATCTCATGAAAGGTTTTTCCTCAGACAGTCCAGTCATTTATTTGTTCAGAAAGCCGCATGCCAGGCTCACAGGGTCAAGAGTTGTGAAGACATTCCATTGTCTACAGCCGATGAGGCTCTTCTTTTGTACAGAGATGTGATATTTACCCAAGGCAAGATGGTAATTGTTACATAAAATATCACTCCTGCCACAGAAACAGGGCCACTGGTGTTTTAATGAGCTGAAGTCATGTCAAAGAGAAGCAATTTGATGCCCTGTTATGGATTTTGCTAAGTGCCCCTTGGTATTTGCTTTAGCTTCACAAGAGCGATCTTTTAAGCAAGAATCAAGCACGAGGCCACCACCGCAGTCATTCACTTGAGCTCATTATAAACATTTCCTTACAACTCACAAAATTTAACTATGATGAAACATCTACTCAAAGTGCAGTTTCCAAGTCCCAGTGTGGCACATTAGGGACATTTAATTGTGAAACAATGGTCTTCTTTTGAAAATTATGCCTTAAGATCTGTCAGAAAAGCCCTCTTGAGTGTGATTCACACGTGACTCGGCACCACTGAAGTCTTATCATCCAATTACTCAATATGCAGGGTGAAACAGTTTCTTGGTCATTGTATGCTTACTCTGCATTTCTGTTCACACTCATGGATAAAATCAAGGAACATGCCACATGTGCAGAGGCTCTGGTGGAACATCACAGACAGAACTTCACTATCATAGAATCTAATCTCAAACACATTGGCTAGGATCATGAGGTGACTTCAGTGATGGAGGGGATTTCCATCAGAGGAATGCAACTTCCTCCCCTCCCCTATCCGGCTGCAGCCCAAAATGATCCCTGAAATGCTAGTCCTGGGTGATAAGGAACCCCCTCCAGAACACAGCATGAGGGGAGAATTAAAGGTCTGCAGTAGATGGGGGAATTGGCAAAAACGGCTCTCTTCCAAATAAAATGTTTTTTTAATGGAAGCACTTCATACATTGGAATGAAAGTCACTGGCTGATAAAATGTTCAGTGAACATGCATGTGTCAAGTGTTACTGTGTGTGTGTTCAGGAATGCAAGAACTCTAGGCTAAGTGATGATAGCCTCCCGAGCGGAGCACACATTCACTCACTGGTCTCGGAACCCCCTAGGGAGAAACTACCTCTCCTGCACAGCCTCTCGATCAGTAGCCCCATACACGTTACAGTGAATCAGCGTTTACTGTGTCCATAATTTTTCTTTGTATGTATGTGAGTATTCTTACATTACATGCAATGTATGTATGGCTGAACATGTGATGTAAAACCCATATTTAACCCAATGTGGGTAGCCAATTTTATTTACATGATGGATATACTCATATTGAGTGTAGTGTGTATGGAGTGCTCAGGCTTGAGCTGCTGTTTTAGCACTGTCTGAAGCTAAATATCCTGGAAAGGAGGCTTGTCACATGCTTCCCAGGCACAACCTAACAGCATTCAAATGCTAGCCTAGAGCAATTGATTTTTCACTGTGCAACAAAACACTTGATGAGTTTGAAAGTGAGAAGACAAGAAAGTCCAAGGAGGACAAAAAGTAGAAACCAAGTACAGTAGAAGAGGGTAACCTCTAAAGCCTAACATGGCTCAGTACAGAATCAAATAAGGCTCTTTAAAAAAGAAAGTGAAGTCTTCAAGTTAAGGTATATTGGAGGGGTAAATAGAATACTAGTATAATTAGTATGTGCAGGTGTAATAGACAGTAAATTGTTAATGCTTTAAAACGGTCTGAGAACCTTGAGTGACAGGGGATTCAAACAGAATTCTATAGTTAAGAGTAGCAGTTAAGAATGACAGTTGAGAGTAGAGTGAGAACAGTAAAGGAGAGTTAAGCAGAATGAGAGGATCAAGGAGGATCCTGAATTATGGAAGTAGGACGAGTATCCCTTCCCTGAGGGAAATAGTAAAGGGGGATGGTCCCTATCAAGTGGTTAAGAAGGAAAACTGGAACTTGTGTGAATGTTCCTGCTGTCACAAACTCAAGAATTTTTGAGACAAAGAAGCTTATGCTTGTTTATTTAAGAGGTGACTGCCAAAATATCTCACTCCACAGTTTTAAAGACCTGTCTATATAACAAAACAGCTACTTGATTGTGACAAATTATCTATTGTTTATATTGATACAAAGTTACCTCATTCCTGTTGTCTATTTACCTTCTAAGTCCTAAACCTGATACCTACCTGACCATTTCCCCTCAAAAGTGAAATAAAGTGGTTTGTTAGCTTTGAATTACCATCAGCCTCTCATGTGCCAAAAGACAAAAGAAGGATTTTAGTTGGTCCATCAGTTCTCTAGGCTGGATCAGTATCTCTCTATGTACTTTAAGCAATTGGGCAGGGCAGAGAAACAAAGAAGAAAGAAAGGCGGTTGCTCAGCCAAGAAAAAGATAAAGGGAAACAAGGAATTGTAATATTAGGGAATTTTAGGTAAACATTTGTATGAGACTAAGGGTATCTTCAAGACATCTTACAGAAAGAAAAATAATACAGGTGAACAGTTGCCAGTATTCTAAGTCTGAACCATGTACAGCTATAAACCAATGCACTAAAATCATGGGACAGGGTGTTCTGGTGTTATGTTACATTTTGTGGGGACTCAGTGTTTTGGTGATGGTGAAAAGTGCTGTCAAGTTGCAGCTGACTTATGGTTACCCCATAGGGTTTTCAAGGCAAGATATGTTCAGAGGTGGTTTGCCATGGCCAGCCTCTGTGTCATGACCCTGGACTTCCTTGGTGGTATCTCATCCAAATACTAACCAGGGCCAAGCCCACCCTGCTTAGCTTCCAAGATCTGAAGAGATCAGGCTACTTCTGCTTCCTCACAAAGAGCTCATGAAAACCAGTGATTGGATTGCAGAAACTTTATGAAATACTAATCAACATGTCAGTTTCTGATAATGTAAAGTTGTATAACTGCAGTAATGTAAAAAGGCTTTTCTTTATTGTGCACTTGCTCTGAATTCTGACATTCTCTGGGTCTTTGATTTCAAAGGTTTATAAAAGGTAGCTGACCCTTGTTATGGAAGAATCGTACAATGCAACAAAGCAGGGGATTTTGCTATTTGGCTGCAAGACTGATTTTAAGAATCAGGGATTCTACTCAGGTAGGAAACAGGGAGCAATGTCAAAGAGAGAAGGCAGCAAGAGAGAGCAAGAGATTGATTTATAGCTACTAGTCTTGGGAGACCAATGGAGAGGGGAGTCCTGCAGCAATGCAAGGGTCTACATGGCTTGACATCAAGTAAAGCCAAAAGCAGGAAAAAAGCAGGACTTCCTGTCAAGTGTCAACCCTAAGAAGATCACAAGACAAGAATAGTCTTAGGATCACTTTAGGATAGAATTATGTCCTTGTTTTTGGTTTTGCTGGTATGATAGAATCCACTGTGTTTCCTTCTAACTCTTCACTTTTATTTTCTACTTCTCTCTCAGTTGGCAACATCACTTTTCACTCTTCTTAGCAAGAGTTAGGAGTTTGGACATGATCTTCCAGAGGAAAACCTTGCGTTGGCTAGGTAAGAAAAAAACAACAAGTAACGGCAGATTTAGTAGAGCATGCAATTGGAAGAGGATCATATAAATAAAATGGAAGATCAAGAGGGAAATGTGAGACAAAAGGATGTCATTTTTCTCTCGAGAAGGACAACCTTGCTGGAGTACATTGCAAGATTTTAGGAGCTGGAAAGCATGTGGATAGATCAGCTTGCCTGGGTGTGTAGCAGAAAAGGAGGAGTGGAGGTAGCAAATATGTCAGAGACCATGTCCTCAGTAGTGAAATTCCGTGCATGGACATTTTTAAAACTATGCGTTCTACGAAATTTCCTGTAGTAGATTTGTCCTCACCAGGCACAAACCGAAAATGCATAGTAAGAAGCAGAAAACTTTGGGTTTGCGCCTGGTGAGGAAAAATCTACTGTGGAAAGTTTCACATAATGCACATTTTTAATAACCTCAGTGCGGGGAATTTCACTACTGCAGAAATAGTCTGAAATGCATTTGACTCGAGAATTTAATTCATCATGATGTTTCTATCACTGAATAAATAACACAACGTTGCATGAAGAATTACCCAGATTCAAAATCGACTGATTTTGGATGCAGTCTTGTGAGTCAGAGCCCTTAATGGGAGTTGAGCTTAATTGTAACTCACTGGGCTCAAGGTTTCATTTTCACACTCTTCAAAGCATTTGCTATTGTTGAAGATCTGCCGTGTAAAACATTGGCGCTGCTATCTACAGTACTGTACTGTTAGGGCTAGTAGCCACAAATTGTGTGCAGAATACAAGAAAAAGCCCAGAAGGAACAAGAATTTTCCCAAGAGACACTGCTCGGGTGGTTCTTTCCATACTGTGATCATTTTAGTACCGCTGCTGCATTGGGTCTTTCCAGGGCTTTTGTTTGTAGAAAAAGCCCAGCAGGAACTCATTAGCATAATAGGTCACACCCAACAGCAGAAACTCATTAGCATATTAGGCTACACCCCATGCCTTCCCTTGGCTTGCCCGGGCGCCCCATGGCTGTGGGGAGCCCAGGCAAGCCCCCCCTTGAAGGGAAGGGAAAGCAGTTTAAACTGCCTTCCCTTGGCTTGCCTGGGTGCCCCGTGACTGCGGGGAGCCTGGGCAAGCCAGCCCTTGGACAGACTGGGGGATGCATGGGGAGGCATTTAAATGCCTCCCCGATCCTTCCAGGGACCCCCTGGCCCACCCATCTTGGAGTTGCCGGGGGGGTCACTCTCCAGGCCTTTCCTCTGTAGCCACACACACAGAGGTTTTGGCTGTAGTGGGCGTGGCCAACTCAGAAGCCAGCCAGAACTCCGTTCCTGTGCATTCTTGCCCAAAAATAGCCCTGGGTCTTTCGCTATCAGTTGGAAGTGAGTTTCAAACTTCTGAATCCTGTCTCAGCATTTTTGAAAAATCAGGCTGTGTCACTTGCCTGAGATAAACCCTCTTCCCTCAGTAGGAGAAAAGGCCAAACAACACTTAAAGAAAAAGGGGAGGAGTTCTATTTCTAAACATTTCTGTAGGTGACAGGCAATGCTCCCTCTAAGCTGTGGAGTCTTGTGAGGAAAAATTCTGCTTTGTGAGCTACTGGCATTAAAGTTGTGAGCAGGAGATCTGGCTACTGCATACATTAGTTTGCTTTGGAGCCCTCCTTCCTGAGCGAAGACAAAAATCTGTGAGCCGGAGGCTAAAAAACTGTGAGCTGGGTCACACTAACTCGACTCAGAGGGAACATTGCCAGCTCAGAGGGAACACTGGTGACAGGAACTGTAGCCTGCCCTTTCCATGCCTTACCCCCCCCCCCCCGACCCAGCTAATTTCTGGTAGTGGAGCGTCGCCATGAGGAAAATGTTTCAAACACCTAAACGTAAGATACAGAAGCTAAGAAGGCTTGGCACATCTTGCTGTACTGCCTGAGAATGCTGGGGAAGGAGGGGAGCATAAAATATCTCCCACTTGATGCCTCCGAGCACTGGCTCTGCATGTGAGAAATTTAATTGCATCTCAAGCAGGACTGGTCACTCTTGGCTGCCTGAAATACGGGAGGCAAAATTCCATTGTGAGATGGGCACAATTTCTGAAAATTGCATCCTCCGCACAGGAAGAAAATTAAAAAGTTACCATCATGATTCGTTTCCTGTTGAAAGGAACGGAAACAAAGACAGAACATGAACAGGTATCATAACTGTAGTAAACCATAGCAATGGAAAGGAGTTCAAATAATGGGATGCAAATAATGGAAGAAAAACAAATACAAATGATTAGGAAACCAAAACTAGTATGCCGTAAAGCCCTCCTTTCCCCACCACTGCCACCATCATTAGTGTAAGTGGCATGTTGCTTAATTATTTCTTGATCTTGTTTCCTGTTTGTAATCCCACCAGTCGTTCTTAATTCTTTAAAGTCGGTCTTTTGGCCATGCTGTTTCACACCAACTGATTATACTTCTTACAGTTCTTCAGATTTCTGTACTTGCAACCAACCTTTCCTTCCTCCTTACTTTGCAATTTTGGGTTCTAGAAAAATAATTAGGGAAGGGACTGTATTGCAAGACGTATGAAAATGGCATGGCAACGACAAAATGGTGCTTTATCACCCATAGTATCACTGACCCAGCCACACCTCCTGCCTTTTTTTTTTTTGTTGACTTATGGTGACCCCATACGGTTTTCAAGGCAAGAGAGATTCAGAGGTGGTTTGCAATTGTCTGCCTCTGTGTAGCAATCCTGGTATTCCTTGATGGTCTCCCTGCCAAATACTGACCGGGGCTGACTCTGCTTAGCAGTAAAGATCTGACGAGATTGGTCTAGACTAGGCTATCCAGGTCAGGGCATTAACTTTAGTTCCATTGAAAGTAAGAAATACTGCAACAAACCAGGTCTGGGAGAGGTAAGAGGACAATACAGAAATGAAAAGTTTGCCATGGTGCATGCGCATTCCAGACAAAATGGCCAGTGTGGGATGACACAATTCATGAGATGGCAAATAGCCAGTGGAACAGCCCACTGGACATTTCCCCACCGCAGCCCCATTAAAATGAACGGGAGCAATGCCTTTCAGGGCTCTGACTCTACTCTCATCCGCTTCAACAAAGCAGGAGCAAGAATGTTTCCAAGAGAAAAACTGTGCCCTAAAAGACTGAATAAGTAATTATTATTACAACAATGCTATCGTTTAAGCCTTGTTGGCTTGAAGATGCTGTGAAGGGAAGTTCTGCAGCTGCAGTTGTTCCTTCCCACTATTTTTAAAAGCAGTTGCAGGAGAATAAAAAGAGCAGACAGGACCAGTGGTGAAGATTTGTGATGGCTTCAGTGTTTCCTCCCTGCCTGGGAGATAGATCCCATCACCTAAAGGTAAAGGTAAAGGTTCCCTTGCTCGAAAGCCAGTCGAATCCGACTCTAGGGTTGCGGTGCTCATCTACGTTTCAAAGCCGAAGAGCCAGCGCTGTCCGAAGACATTTCCGTGGTCATGTGGCCGACATGACTAAACACCAAGGCGCACGGAACGCTGCTACCTTCCCACCGAAGCGGTACCTATTTATCTACTTGCAATTTCTTGCTTTCGAACTGCTAGGTTGGTAGGAGCTGGAATTAGAGATGGGAGCTCACTCCATCATGCGGCACCCGGGTCTTGAACTGCTGAACTACCGACCTTCCGCAGCCTGCAGTTCAGCGTCTTAACCACTTGAGCCACCGCAGCTCCTATATGTGTGCAAAGTGCCATCGAGTTTCAGCCGTCTTATGGCAGCCCCGTGGGGTTTTCAAGGCAAGAGACATTCAGAGATGGGTTGCTATTGCCTGCCTCTGCACAGTGACCCTGGACTTCCTTGGAGGTCTCGCTCCCTAGTACTAACCAGGTCGGACTCGGCTGAGCTTCCAAGGTCTTACTAAATCGGGCTAGCCGGGGCCATCCAGGTCAGGGCCCTGCCAGCTAGAGCCACACAAAACCACACACCTATACTGCTCCTTTCCCACCCCCAGGTGGAAAATTTTCCCTGCAGAGTGACATTTTCCCTGCAGAGAGAAAAGAAGCTGGAGGAAATAAGTGGTGCTTGGGTGTAAACAAAATGTATTCGGTCAGAGATTCTCGGTTGTGTCTTGAGCTCGAAAAATTTCACCAGCAGGAAAGAAAGAAAAGTCTCTTCATGCACCCACCCACACAAAAGCTTTTGAAGAAGCCCTCAAGTATCTGCCTAATTTTCAAGCATCTCCTATTTTTCTTTATTAAAAAACAGCAACTCATCTTCCACTCGACAAGTGAAGATCCTGAAAGGAGCCACTGACTCAAACATGCTTTCTAGCACAACTGCATTGCCCTTTAAATAAACCAAAACACATGAAAAACATGACCAGAATAATACATCTCAGCAATATTTTGTTTAAAAAAACAAACGCCTTTTCCCCCTAGGCACAGAGAACAAGACAGCGGTATAAACGGAAAAGGAGAGATCTTGAATAACGTCGCTGCTCTGAAGGGGCCACTGAATTTATTTACAAAAAGATATGCTCAGATTCTGCACCAGTCCGGTCCTTTCGACAGTCAATACCTCTTGTGCCAGCTCAGCCTGTTCTCTTCATGTGATGCGAAGGGACTAACTAGCCAAACAACCAACCCAGTTATTCTGAGCTACTGCATGTGAGCCTTCTATATTCTGGCTGCAAACAAAAGCGCTAAACTTAGCCAACAATACAAAAGGCATCCCGACGCCCATTCCTTGGGAGTTTTTCATTCTCTTTTATAATCCCTCCCTGCAGTGACAACCTCATAGGTTGTGATTGATCTGCAGGCCTACACACTTTGATTGCTGGCAACTTTTTGTCTCTCTTTTCCACTGGCAACTATTTTATATGCAAGCCCTCTATCTGTGACTTCATCATATCCATGTCCTGCCACGAGATACAGAAGCGCTTTGTTCTGCCTCTTTTCATGCTACAGGAGGGTTTTTTTTTTCCTCCTAAGGGTCGCTTCTTGTTCTGAAACATGAAAATGTGTGAAGCATAAAACTCCAGCTGTGAATACTTACCTCCCTGCCGTGTTAAAAAAGTTCAATATACAAAACACCTGGTTTCAAGTAAAATGTACATCAAGATATATGGCAATGAGACAGATTTAATATACCCCATGGGGCCCCGAGGCAGTTTCAAAATTAAAGACACAACACATATCCCTCCCCCAAAATGAGCCGTTACCTTTTCACAAATAACAAACCTGAACCTTGTATGGCTGAAGCAGAAATCACAGGGAGACACAGTGTAAAGGGGGGGGGGTGAGTGTTGTCATGCAAATGAGAGGCAAACCACAAAAGGCAGTGAACAGCCTGCACAGATGGGTTTGTTCCATGTCAGCTGAATCCTTTGGCATGCTGGCACCGCTGGGAGAAATGGAAGATGCCACCGTACAGGACTTAGAGAGCTGACAGATCAAAAGAGGACACATTACTTGTCTAAGGCTTCTATTTCAAGCTCAGTTCCCGAAACGTGAACCTTGTCTACTAAAGTAGTGACAAAATCTCCACTGTACCTCTTTGCACTTGAACACGGATACTCTGTTGAGTATGGGATCTACATTCTTACGACTGCTTTCCCTCCTGTTCTGTTTACATAAGAATGCAGGACCAAGTGGACAGCATTGTGTTTGGGGCAAAATACAAAATTCATGTGACACAAGTTTGGACACAGGTGCCCAACCTGACCTGTCACACATAGGATTGGTGTAACTCACCTTGGAAGTATTGTGTTGCCCTGTGCAGCTCCAAATTTTCCCAGAGGAAAGGAAGCACGTTGGGCTTCCCTCCCAATCCCAGAGGAAAGCTTGAAGTCCTTTCTTTCCCTTCACAGCATCTGGTGACACACAGAACAACACAATGCTGTCAAGGTTAGTTCCATGAATCCTACATGTGATGAGTCAGGTTAGGCATTCATTCCCCACTTGGCTCACTGCCACAACTTCTTATTGCTACTGTGGTTCCTCGACATCTCAGTTACTCTGTTCCTTTGTGACTGCAGATGTGTGGGGAAGTGGCTATAGTATTTGGGAAAGGAATATCTGTTCTCCTGGTGGTGTGCAAAAAATGCCCCTTAGAGGTACTTCCTCAAACAAAATAAAGCAGTTTTAGAAGAATAAAGACTGCTTTCTGATGACCAGAAACTGTGAACACTGAGGCAACAAACAGATCCTGAGATTTTGCATAAAGGGTAAGAAATATGTTCACATACTAAAAGGAAGTTGGGGGGGGGCGGATCACCTCCTGCTAATTTGTACAGTGGCCTTTCCCCCCAGTTTGCCCAATCTCCAGATATGGGATTACACAGGGCTTTTTTGTAGAAAAAGCCCAGCAGGAACTAATTAGCATAATAGGCCACACCCAACATCAGAAACTCATTAGCATATTAGGCCACACCCATGACAGTACAGCTCATTAGCATATTAGGCCACATCCCCATGCCTTCCCCTGGCTTGAAGGGAAGGCTGCGGGGAGCCCGGGCAAGCTGGCCCTTGGACAGGCCAGGGAAGACATGGAGAGGAATTGAAATGCCTTCCCGATCCTTCCAAGGGCCCCCGTCTTGGAGTTGCCGGGGGGGTCACTCTCCAGGCCTCCCCTCAGTAGCTATACACGCAGAGATTTTGGCTGTAGTGGGCGTGGCCAACTCTGAAGCCAGCCGGAACTTCGTTCCTGTGCGTTCCTGCCCAACAATAGCCCTGGGATTACAATTTCACTTGCAGTAGCACTGGCCACAGCTTTAAAAGCTGCAGCACAAGCCAATAAATAGGAGTAGCCTGCAGTCAGAAATAGTTGATTACTCACCTGGTCCATGACAAAATTTGGTCTGTGAGCTGGTCCGTGCCCATCCCTAGTTGTAAGAACTTGCTACTGAGCAATTTCCCTTTCTACTCTGTTCTTGAAGCACCTTTGTAATAAAACAGCTACTTTGAGGTCACCCATTGAATGTCCTGGAAGGTTGAAGTGTTCTCCTACAGGTTTCTCAGTCTTGTGATTCTTGATGTCAGATTTGTGTCCATTTATCCTTTGGCATAGGGTCTGGCCTGTTTGCCCTATGTGGAGAACCGAAGGGCATTGTTGGCATTTAATGGCATATACAATGTTAGAAGATGAGCTTGTGAATAAGCCTGAGACGGTGTAGTTGATGTTTTTAGGTCCAGTAGTTGTGTTGTCTGGGTGTATGTGGCAACAAAGTTGGCATCTGGGTTTATTGCAAGCTCTGGTATCAGTGTCCACGTTCAAATTAGATGTTGCATTATTGTGGGTGAGGATTTGTTCGAGATTGGGGAGCTGTCTGTACTCAAGAAATGGTTTGCCCCCCCCAGTACTCAGTGACTGAAGAGAAGGCATTTTAAATGAACCCAATGAACCACAACCCAGTCCATTAAATGGGAAAGTCTGTAGCGGTTCATGGCTTCTAAATCCAGCAAACACTGAACCTCCATGGACCTCAATTTTTTTGGCTTGTGCCCACCCCTAATTACAACACTCAGAACAATGGAATCCCCAGGACTTAACAGGGATATTGGTTTCTTATCTCACTACACATGCTAACCTCATTCATCCCTTACACTGTATTCTCACCAATCCCCCAGAAGGGCCAGTTTTATTTAACTCTTATTTGGAATAACAGATTAGAATGTAGATTGTAACCTAACATAATGAATAGTAGAACTGGAATTTATTTCTGTGATCTGGGGACAGGGGAGATAAATCTGCACAGCCAATTGCTCCACTTCAAAGAAGAAGATGCTATAAAATTGCCTCCATGCTTGAGAGAAGATGGATGGCAGGGTTCCAATTAATTACTCTCAGCATTCTACAATTAAGGATACATCAATCTCCAATTCTGACATATTTATTTCCTTCAGTGTTTTTTGACTCAGAATTCAACCCAAACAAAAGTTTACCATATAAACTAAGCTTATTGTTTCTGCTTGATCTTTGAATCTGTTAAACATCTTCATTATGCTGTGTGATAATTTACTGCTCACCCTCTACCTATATGTATGGAATGGTAATATCCAACGTTGTTTCTGTTGACTGTCTTTCCTGGCAGCTACCCCCCTTTCTCTTCCTATATGTAATGGTTGAGGAAATTCTGTTTCACTGTATTTGACGAAGTGTGCTTGCACACAAAAGCTTATACCTTGAATAAAACTTTGTTGGTCTTAAAGGTGCCACTGGACTCAATGTTTGACAGCAGAGGAGGAAAAGATGACTGTGCATCTGCAATTATATACTACTTTTTAATATTCCCTTCCCCCATCAACTGTGTCTGCTGCCTCCAGTTTAAAGGCACATAGTTTAAAAAGAGTTTGACATTTTGAGTTGAGACTTACTGTTTTGATATCTCTGGATGCATTTTCACATTTTCACTGTCCAGATCAAGATCAATTGGCACAAGCACATTCTCACATGGACTCATAGGAAGATTCACACCCCTGCAAAAAATGTTTTTAAAATTTCACCCTGTAGATGTTAAGAGGCAGATGCTGTCTTCCTGCCTCTCTTGCAAGACCAAATCTTCCTGCCCTCTTGCTAGACCACCGCCCTGTGGTGTGTAACATAAAACTGCAGGGGCTGAAGTTACAAAAGGGTGCATCCATTTCTCTTCAAAGTGAAATCTAAGAGGAATGAAAGAGAAATTTTATTGAAAAGAAAAAAGAGAGAGAATAAGAGGAATCAATGGCTACACCTAAAAAAGTGAATTTCAGAAAAAGAAATTCCACTCTGCGTAACAACACTAATTCTTTAAATAGCCGACAATGGATACATTGCCCTCTTCTTGTACCTGCTCATTTAGTAGCATCTAATTGATCATATTTGCATGGAAGTTTTCAGCATCCCTATACTTCAGAAAGGAGCTGCAGTGGCTCAAGTAGTTAAGACACTGAACTGCAGGCTGTGAAAGGTCAGTAGTTCAGCAGTTCGAGACCCAGGTGCCGCATGACGGAGTGAGCTCCCGCCTCTAGTTCCAGCTCCTGCCAACCTAGCAGTTTGAAAGCAAGAAATTGACTCGACTGTGCGACTGAACAACAAATAGGTACCACTTCGGTGGGAAGGTAACAACGTTCTGTGTGCCTTGGTGTTTAGTCATGCCGGCCACATGACCACGAAAACGTCTTCGGACAGCGCTGGCTCTTCACCTTTGAAACGGAGATGAGCATCACAACCCTAGAGTCGGATTCAACCGGCTTTCGAGCAAGGGAACCTTTACCTTTACCTTTTTATACTTCAGAAAGCCACAATTTTCAAGCTAGGATTCAAAGCCAAAAAAAAAAAAATCTAATTCAAAGTTGTTGTTGTTTGTTTGTTTTTTAAATCCAACTGAGCATAAAAGGTCAAATCCAGCATGTATGCCTCTCTCACGTTTTGGGTCCAACACGACGTGGTACAAACCCCTTGGCAAGAATGTTGTGAACTTGGCTAGAAGGTGAGATCAGATATTGCCTCCACCAACTACAGCAGGACTCCAACTGGCAGGCTAGGCAGAGGGTACACCAGAGAGACACGGAGTCTCTGCCTGCATATCAGCAGCAGTGTTGGTGATCTTTTGCACTGGGAACTTACTAAAGCAAAAAGACTCGTGGAAAATAATGGCACCTCCCCCCAGCTCCCCAATTCATAGCTGAAAGACTACATAACCTGATGGAACTGGCATCGGGTTATGCACGACCGATTTTCTAGTAGATCACGCGTAACACAGAACACTTATGCTTAAAGGAACTGGCATACCACGATATTAACATCAAAGGGAGGAATACACTGGGATAAGTCCTGCCTGCACCTCTGAGGACAAGTCAGAGATTAGATGAAGAGTGAGCTTGTCCATATTTAACCAGAAGTCCCATAAGCCCAGCACTGCTCCCATGGCCATCTCTCCTTAACCCATCCAGTATTCTGACACTAATTGCTTTTCAAACATACCCAATGAGAGTTTTTCACTTTCCCAAAAGAAGAACAAGAGTTATTAAAATGAACTTGCTGGGACTGCAAGGACGCCAGAGCATGTTTTATTAAAGCAGGTTTTCTTAACCAGCTTCCAGAACAGAGCTTGCGCTGAGCCTGCTGAATTCAATAGGATGCCTTCGTACACATACCTTGTTTCGTATTCATATCAGATCACGGTTGCCAGCTCTCTTCGTTTTATTTTGAAGGCCCTTCTTAGTATTGCGGCATTTTATTTTTATTTTTTTGGCTTGCTCGTTTCCAACTATAGCATTTGGGATTCTGAGGGCATTTCAGCGTTCCCTTGAAATAGAAATGTTTGCGTTGCTTTGTAACTGTGGTAAATGTGTTGGTGTCAATATTTTTAAAAGTATCTTCTTCAAATTCACAAGGATATTACAAATGAAATCAGAATTCTGTTTAATTATTTCGTTCATTGCATTTGTAACACAGCTTTCCTTGGGGAATCGCAAAATTTCTCGGTGGTCTTTCACCCAACAACTGGCTAAGAGTCTGATTAGATGACACATTAAATGCAGGTTTTAGCTCGGCTTTTTTGTTTAATAAGTTGCCATAAGTTTCTTTGATTTTCCCTGTTATTTGTGACGGCTTGGCGAATGCCTCTATCAGAGATATCCACGTAGGTACTTTGATGTAGTATTTATATTTTATTAAATTCCAAACTTTCATAAGGGAGCTTCTGATTATGTGTGTATGGAAGTTAGAGTGGATTTTATCTTTTCCGTACCATAAGTACGCATGCCATCGCATTGCCAAATCTGATTCCTCTAAAGCTAGTGTTCTTATATCTTCTAACTCTACCCAATCTTTAATCCATATCATTGATGCTGCGAAATAGTACCATTGCCAATTAGGCAATGCAAAACCTCCTCTTTTTTTACTATCCTGGAGATCTTTAATTTTTATTCTCAGTTTTTTAGACTGCCATATAAATTTGCCTACAATTTTCTCTAGTTCCTTAAAAAACTTGTACTTTTTAAGTATTGGTAAGTTTTGTGCAAAAAAAGGGAATCTTGGCAGAATGTTCATTTTTATTGTCGCTATTCTGCCCAATAAAGAGAGATGTGTTTTGTCATGTGCCATTTTCAGTGGTTTAAATTAAAAGGTGATTCCAACCCTTCCCTCAGGTTCCCGGGCTGAGACAGGGTGGGACAGCCAAAGTTCTTCAGGAAAGCAGACCACTAGGGCTGCTCAGTCAGAAAAGGAAAGAAAAGCATAAGGGAAAATCTTGCCTCTAAGCAAGGGAAGTGGACGTGGCCATCATACAGGTCCAATGAAATTCAGTGAGAATGTGGAAGTTCCTGCTCAGAATGAGTGGAATGTCAAGAATGTCAAGGATGGTTTGGGGTCTACAGATGTCTTCTACTGGCATAACAGATGTAGCCCCAATGGAGAAGCAGAAACTGCCACTCAGAAGAGCCTATTGCTACGAAAAGGCCATTCTATCCAATCTGGGTTTCCCCCTAGCGCTGGGAACTCCACTCAGATGTCAGGATGATCCAATTGGAAATGGAACTGGAGCATGAAAATGTGTATGTGTGACCACATGCTCTTGAATCTCTTCTCCCTTCCTGGTATGATCCATCTTACTTTGTCATGGAGCTTGATCAAAGCAGGATGTTCTTAAACTCTCCATGCAAGGAATGAAGAAAGCATGGGCACTGTTTTGGTCCATGCCAACTGCAATTTAATTGCCGCTCGAGCCAACAGAATAAGCACTGAATCACATTTCAGTTGTGTCAATGGTTTCATTGGATGCAGTCCAAATTAGTGAATGATGCTCCAAACATGTTAGCCTGGGACTCAAGCATGGGGGTGAAAATGTATATAGTTTATAAGGTCCTGGAACTGGGAGGTACAACCCTGGCTGCAAGCCATTTACCATGATACAATCTCTTTATGTCATTTCATCATTAGACTCATCATTAGACTGTGATAGTGTGTATTGTATGGGATTGTGTGTGAGAGTGTGCAGGACCATGTTACACATTTCCACCAGGCCCAGATATGGAACGATTAAGCCTTGTTAGTGAGAACAGCCAATGCTTAGGGCGCTGCTGCTGCTGCTGCTGTAAAATAGCTTTCTGAAACAGGTTCTGCCAACCCATTTTGCTGTTTAATTTAACTAAAATGTTTTGCTGTAGAAGACTCTTTAAAGCCGATTTTTGTTTCTCTTTCTGGATCGCTTTTCAGTGATGTGCTAATGTTCTTTTATATATGCTATCACGTGGTACCTTGGGTCCGTCCAAAATAGAAAGGCAGTTTATGAATTTTAAAATAAATGAAGCATGGCGCTAGTTGTTCTTCTGTCCCAGTCCCCAGGTGATACAGCTGTGCTGCACAATGTCTGTCTCACCACATCCCCACCTGTCTAATGGGGTTAGAAGCTGCAGAATGTGCCAGATATGTCTTGAGTTAGTTATATGAAAACCCCCCTTTATTTGAATACTGAGACTCACACTACTGGCTAATTTCTTTTTGCAGCTATGGACCATTTCACACAGCACACAGCAGCAAAGTACAAATGCCACCAAATGTGCTTTTAACAAGAAGTCGCAGCCACTGATAGCTCCCTGACTCGAGTAGTTGTGTGACAGATGCATTTACAAATACTCGTTACATTTACTAGGAATGTATACCCTACCTGTCTTAGGGTATACTTAGCACCAAAAACCACCAAGCATGTACAAATGCATCACCTAAAAAAAACAATGAAACAAAAGAATTAGAGCAGATAATATTGAAGGCTAGCAGCAGCAACAGACTATCAGCAGATCCTCAGTAATTTTAAAAATGTATTAGTCAACCAGACTTACTGGTTTGTATCTTGGAGCCAGACTTCCCTACTTCCACCTTCTGCTGCTGTTCTTCCACAGAACCCCGTTTTTCTCTTGGGGGTGAGCATATCTTCAGGAACAGCATAGGGGGCAAAGTCGGGGTTTGCAGAGAGGACAGAGAGTTTGCAGAAATTGCTGCCCCCCTCATCCAAGGTGGCCTTAAGTGTTCAGACTATTTGAATACAACCCTCTTAACCTTCAAATAGTTTCTGAAAGTTAAAATAAAGGGCCTTAACAGAATGCTGGATGGGTCAGGAAGGTTTGTTGGGGCAAATAATTGTGTGTGTTTGTGTGTGTGTGTGTGTAGTGCTGTCAAGTTGCTTCCGACTTTTGGCAACCCCATGAATTAGTGACCTCCAAAACATCCAATCGTTAACAGCCTTGTTCAGGTCTTGCAAAGTAAAGGCCATGGCTTCCTTGATTGAGTCCACCCCTCTCATGTTGGGTCTTCCTCTCTTCCTGGTACCTTCAATTTTTCCTAGCCTTATTGTTGTCTTTTTCAGAGCCTTTTGTGTTATTGTAATGGGACCAAAATACGGCCGCCTCAATTTAGTCATTTTAGCTTTTAGGGAGAGTTCAGGCTTGATTTGATCTAAAATCCACTTATTTGTTTCCCTATGCTGTATGCCCACCAATGCTGGCATGGGACACGCAAAGCAGAGCATTGGATACTGATCTTGGATCACAGGGGGGAAATGCCACACATTTTCAAATGTACACGCATTTTAAAATGCCCACTTAAAACACTAAGGTATTTATATAATTCACCTTTTCATTTTACTGTTTTTGGGGCTTCAAGGAATCTTACTTTGGGCCTCAATTATCTGTCACAAAAATTTAGGCAAACAAGGACCCCCCCCTTTTGTTGGAACTAAAATAAGGTACTCCAGGCCTAATAAATTGTTATCAGGTTATGAAATGACACCCCCCCCCAAAAAAAAACCCTTCACAAACAAAACGCCAGGATAATTATGTACCTCAAGACTATGTGACACAAACCAGCTACCAATTGTGTCTATGGGAAATTATTAATGGAAGGGGGGGAGCTAAAACACATTGAGATGTTTGTCCACAGAGGAAGGAGACTAATTGAAATAGACACCCTGATAAGAGGCCTAGTATTCTAAAGAGTCCTGAGTTTCAGCTGCAGAAGGAAAGCTGCACTTCTGTCATCAATTTTTGATACGCTAACTCTTTTCTATTAAACCTGCTGACAAAATTTACTGATCAGGAGTTGTTCTTCGGAAAATGGCTCATTGACAGGAAAAGGAGATGAGGGGGGAAATGAAAGCTTTTAAGACCTCCCCCCCCCTTTAATCTGAGAGGACATTATCAGTCTGTCCGGGTGTGTGAGTTTGGCGTCGTCTGGGTAGAAAAATGCACAATACATTCTATGTGAAAGATGCAAGCTGATCTCAGGTTAGACAAGGCTCCTTCCACCTACTGTCAAGGGTGGCAGGCAGCAGAATCCCCCAATTTCCCTCATGCAATATAGGCCAGCCATAACAGAAGAACCCTCAGCTTAAGTTACCTGAACTCTGCTTTCCTCTTATCAACCAGCTGAAAATTGAAGGGTGATGAAGAATATCTTTTTTTTAACTTTTTTTAAAATAAGAGAGTGAAAAGATATTGTTAAAATGAATTCTTTCTAGCTCAACAAAGATAATATTTTGTTTAAACTAACTTTCTTTTGAGTCCAAGTAAAATGTATTGAAGATTTCTGTGGTAAAGTTTGGAAATATACAAGATCTCTCTCTCTCTCTCTCTCTCTCTCTCTCTCTCTCTCTCTCTCTCTCTCTCTCTCTGAAAAAACAAAAATCACTATAATGCAGTTTCCTACAGAGGTAGTTCAGTCTAAACAAATTGATTTCAGTGTGCTTAGAATGGAATAACTCTGCATTTATCAGATAGGATTGTACCATTAATTTATTAATGATATTGTATTAATGTTTGAAAGGGTACCTGTCCATACACTTCATAACGCTTCGTATGCTCTCAATAATAACTCACAATGCTTCAATATGTACTCAAGCATGGAAGCTAGGGTTCTGTTCAATTAACTAACTCTGATAAATTGCATAAAGCAAATAATACAATAGATAAAATCTAGGAGTGCATCAAGATATTTAAAATTAATTTATTAGGGAAATGATATGTGATTCAGGAATACAATAATATCTGGTACAAACCATTTTCCCTGGCAATTGTACACCATGTACATTGCACATTGCACACTGTGTGCATCGTACATGTACATTCACATTTTATATACCATGTACAATGCACAATGTACAGAGCACCATGTACCTGCACCATTGTAAACCATGTACAAACCATTTTCCCTGCTCCACAGCCATCATTTTCTTCCTTGCACCATTGCCTAGTTTGCTCTAGCTTTGTACATTAAAATGATCAATCTGTTAAATTCTCAGAAATCCCAGCTTTCATTTTTTTAAAAAAGTAAGCTTGCTGATACAACCTTTTCCTGTCTATCTCCACAATGAAAAGGATTACAGTACTCTATTTTGAAATGAAACATGGGAATTCAGAGAACTCAATATATATTGATTCATATGATATTACCATGCTGTAGTAATCTAGCTATTGCTGATTTTAAAAAGAATCATGGAGCCTCAGAGGAATAGGTAGGGGAAAGACTGAGGAAACCTACCATCAGTAAGCCTCCTTGTCACTGCAACCAGACAATTACACGGAAACAATATCATGTGGAAGACCCTGCAGTTAAGCAACGGGATGGTTTGTGGAACATCTTGGGCTAAAGAAACCACATTTGAAACGTTTGCCTTAGTTTTAATAATAGTATTTATTACTAGTATGGTTAAGAAGAAGAGTTGGTTTTATACCCTACTCTTCATTACCTGAAGGAGTCTCAAAGCAGCTTACAATTACCTTCCCTTCCTCTCCCCACAACAGTAGGTGGGGCTGAGAGAGCTCTGAGGGAGCTGTGGCTGCCCCAGGGTCACTCAGTTGGCTTCATGTGAAGGAGTGGGGAATCAAACCCGGTTCTCCAGATTAGAGTCCACTGCTCTTAACCACTACACCACACTGGCTCTGGAAAGTTATTGTATTATTTGTTGGAAAGGTTTCTATCCCATTTCTCAGCCATAACGACTGAGGCAGATGACAAGAAGAGAAACACAATTTTAAAATTTCAATGTTAAAACCAATAATTGGTAAAAGAAAATTAGGAATACTGAGATGATGGAAGCAAAGTCCTTGGAATACTACAAAGGTGTACACCAATTTCAAGTTATTTCAGAACACATAGATTGAGAGCCAGTTTGGTGTAGTGGTTAGGAGTACGGACTCTAATCTGGGAGAAACGGGTTTGATTCCCCACTCCTCCACATGCAGCTTCTGGTGTGACCTTGGATCAGTCACAAGTTCTTTCAGAGCTGTTCTCTCAAGAGCACTCCTTGAGAGAGGTCCCTCAGCCCTACCTACCTCACAGGGTGTCTGTTGTGGGGAGTGGAAGGGAAAGGGATTGTAAACCACTCTGAGACTCCTTTGGGTAGTGAAGGGCAGGGTATAAATCCAATCTCTTCTTTATAAACAACTAGGGAAAAGGCCCATTGTGGAAATAAATACAACGGCCTCTAGAAAGAGGCTCTGGGCGGGTGCCCCGGTCTTGGACACTCAGTGTCAATTTGCTGTGGCGACCTCAGCAGGGTATAATGATGCTGAGTCTACCATTTTCTCCAGAGGAACTGATCTCTGCTACCTAAAGAACAGTTGTAATTTTGAGTGATCTCCAGCCCTCACCTGGAGATTGGCAATGATGGTTCCCCAGAAGGGAATGGTTGGTTTGGAGGGTGGAATCTATGGCTTTGTACCTGTCCGAGGTCCCACGCCTCCTGAAACCTCACCCTCTTCAGGCTCCATCCCTCAAATCTCCAGGAATTTCCCACCTGGAGTTGGCAACCCTATCTCCTTCCCAGCCAATCATCAACCTACCTTTATTTTCCCCTCACTCTTCAGCTTTCCACCTCCCACACACCTGCAGCTCTCCTGTGCTCTGAAACCCTGACTGCTACGTCACATTGGCTGTCATACGGGGCTACCTCAGCAGCATATAAGGATACAGAGCCCACAATTTTCTCCAGGGGAACTGATCTCTGCCATCTGGAAAGCTCTCCAGCCCTCACCTGGAGATTGGACACATTTTATTTCAGAACAGCAAACTGTTTAGAATGTTAGAGGCAAAAGCCAATCAAGTTGCATATGCAAACGACCTCTGTGTTCCGAGGCAAAGGCCAATGAGGCTGCTTATGCAAATAACCTCTGTGTTCTGACTGGCTATGGGGGGGAGAGGAACAGCAAACTGTTTAGAATGTTGGAGGCGAGACTCAAACAATGCAGCCAGTGGATAGGGACAGATTCTGAGTGACACATCACGGCGCCAATCAATTCCGGAGTGTGTGGAATGTTCTAGAGAAGTGCCACCACCATTTGGCTTTTATATATACCTGTTCTCTCATGCTGAGGGTTAACCAAATGAATTTTTTTTTCTCCCTATGACCAACTCATGTGACCCCCACAGTGTTGGCAGAGTTTAAATAAGCAAAGGAAGTGGAGCACTGTCTGTTTTGAGAAAACTAAGTAGGTTCATTAAAGAAGAACAAACTGCTATAGAACATAGAAGAGAGAGAACCTTAACTGTCTAACCTAACTGCTGAAGGAACAACAACAACAGAAGTTTTGAGAGAACCAGAAGTCTCCAGAAGAGCCAATCAGGAGACAGGAAGGACATGATTTGAAAATGTGGGAAGTTCCTAATCTAGCTATGTTAACTAGCAGTCCTTCAGGTGTCTCCTAGAGGCTGTGGTTTGGATATGCTTCAAGTAGGTGCGCTATAGACCTTGTATATTCCAACACACAGTATAAAGGCAGCTTATAGGGTTCCCAACTCTGGGTTGGGAAATTTCTGGAGCTGGGGGGAAGGATCCTGGGCTGGGCAGAGTTTGGGGAGGGGAGGGACCTCAGCAGGGTATCATGCCATACAGTCCATCCTCTGAAGTCGCTGTTTTCTCCAGGAGAACTGATCTCTCTAGTCTGAATATCAGCTGTAATTGCAGGAGAACCCCAGGTCCCACGTGGAAGCTGGCAACTCTAGGAATTCACATGATCCTGTATGATGTCCTGGGTCACGAGTGGAAAACTTACCCACTTGTGGCAGCACTCCTTGATCTGACTCCTGTGCAATAGTTTCATACAGCGCTGCTATGCCATGACATCTAGAGGGTGGTGGTGAAAGGGCTGTCAAGTTGCAGGTGACTTCTGGAGACCCCCATAGGGTTTTCAAGGCAAAAGACATTCAGAAGTGGGTTGCCATTGCCTGCCTCTGCATAGTGACCCTGGACTTCCTTGGTGGTCCCCCATCCAATGTTCCCTCTAAGATGTGAAGTCCTGTGAGCAAAAATTCTACTTTCTGAGCTACTGGCAATACAGTTGTGAGCAAGTAATTTGGCTGCTGCATAAATTAGTTTGCTCTGGAGCCATCCCTCCTGAGCTAAGATAAAAATGTGTGAGCTGGAGGCTAAAAAACAGTGAGCTAGCTCACACTAACTCAGCTTAGGGGGAACAGTGCTAACAAGGTCTGACACCACTCAGCATCCAAGATCTGACAAGATTGGTCTAGCCTGGGCCATCCAGGTCAGTGGGCCTTCTAGATACCATTTTCATAGGGTGAAGGTGGAAAGGGACAGCATAACTCCCTCCCCCCATTTTCCGTGTCATCACAGCCAATAGAAGTTACAGGCCTGAAGTCTGGTAGCCCTCCAAAGATATGCAGTGATGGTGACTAGGCCTACCCATGGCTGTCTATCAGCTGATCTTACCAATATTTTTAACTCTAGAGTTAATGGAGAACAGATCACAGACTGAGTGCAGACTGTTTCTTACACTGGCCCTTTCCGCACCCGCCATTTCCCTTGCTTCCCCTTCACATCTCTATGGCATTTTCTCTTTCGTCCTGCATCCGCCCCCCCCCCCCCCCCTTATGGGTTATCTTTTCATTCTGCAATGATTGCCGTCCATTCAGTTCTCAGTTCACTTTCCCTTCATTGTATCCCTGGCTTTTCTAAAAGAGGTTTTTGGGTGAATTTTTTCATTGCTTTACTTCCAAGGAAATTCAAAGCCCCACACCTCAGAGGACACCCTTCCACCACCCACATCAAGGTCATTCCTCCCACTCTGTACCTTTTGCCTCACATTAAAATAGCACCTCATCAGGGGGAAAAGGACTACGGGTGTGCGAGTATTGTTTTCCGGCTGGCTGCCCTCTCCTGCCACCCAGTTTAGACCAGGCAGTGGTAGAAGGCACCATGGAGCTGCACCTGCTGGGAGCTACCGGGTCCTTGCAGGAACAGCGAGCCCCGCTGGGCCGCCCTCTCATGCCATCCGGTTTAAATGGAGTGGCAGGAGAAGGTGACCCAGTCAGGCTCACTGTTCATGTGGGGAGCCAATGGCTTCCTACAGGTGCAGGTCTGTGCTGCCTTCTTTCTTTCTTTTTTTTACATAAGCATAAGTCTAGCACTATGACTCTCGGCTTTCAGGGGCAAACCAGCTGCAACTGAGAGCTCCTCTGCCATACTCCCCCCTTTATCACTCTGCAAGCTCCATTTTTCCCTCTCTATAAATTTGTCATTTATTTTTTACACACGATCCAAGTTCAGCATAATGAGACTTTTGGTAAACTGGGGGGCGGAGTTTAAAAGGAGTTTGTTCCCTGCTGGTATTGATTTAAAAGTGGGTTGGAGAGGAGGCAAATGGAAGCATCCCCAGTGCAAAAAAAAAAAAAAGATTTCAGTGCCACATGCAAACTAAATAAAGGGCGAGGGGATCATCAGCCTGGATGTAGAAAGAGAGACACTGGGATGGGAAGCATAAAACTTTTAAACCATTTTTCTCTTTAATGCTTCAGTCAACAAAGTTGGGGGGGGGGACTGTTTTGGTAGTCTCTGGAAGCCCAACATTAAAATGGCACCTCCTTTTTTTTACGTGCATTGTTACCTGTGAGTAAATATTGTTGTTGTTCAGTTGCACAGTCGAGTCTGACTCTTCGTGACCCCATGGACCAGATCCCGCCAGGCCTTCCTGTCTTCCGCCGTCCTCTGAAGTTGGCTCAGTTTCATGTTCGTTGCATCGATGACACTGTCTAACCATCTCATCCTTTGCCGTCCCCGTCTTCTTTGGCCTTCAATCTTTCCCAACATCAGGGTCTTCTCCAGTGAGTGCTCCCTTCTCATTTGGTGGCCAAAGTGAGTAAATATGCACAGGCTCAAAATACCATTATTTGCTATGTTAAAATTTACTCAGATCGAATTAAATCAGAGGTGCCGGACTCATTTACTACAAGGGCCAGATCGGACATAAATGTCACTTTGTCGTGCAGGGCCATGTGTGCCATAAAACGTAATGCCAGGTACCGGTGATACAACTGTATAAAGGACAGCAACTGGTAAGCTCAGCGTTTCTGTATCCTTACTGAAGGTCCCCACGGGCTGGGAGGGGGGTGCAAAGGAAAACCCACATGGGCGGACTGGAGAGTCAGCCGTACAGCACTGGGCGGATGCTCCCACGCTGCTTTACTGCTGCAGATGAGGTTGTTCTTCCACGCTGAAGCCACAATCGGAGTGGCTCCGCCCACTCCCCCCCAGAGCAGATGCCTGTTCCCTCCCTTGCACTAGTTGCTCGTGGGCCGCATAAGAGCCCTCCATAGGCCGGTTCTGGCCCCCGGGCCTTATGTCTGACTCCTCAGAGTTAAATCATGCTTAAAAATTTGGGTGGTTCTCCTGAAGCCCCAAGCAGCCTGGAGTTGCCGAGTTCGGTGATTATTTCCCCCGCCGTAGTTCCAAAATGTAAAGCAACCTTGTTATGAGAGAGGAGAAGATTAGGCCACCCTGTGTGAGACTCAAACTTACAAGCTTCAGATTGTGAGGCTGATGCGCTGCCTACTGCACTAACAAGGTGGCTGCTGCACATGAAGAAAGAAGAAAGGGGGAAAGACTTTAGCCGGCAGTGCAGATGGAGGCTTGTGCACAGCCCCACTTTCTAAGCAATGCTCTCTTAAGTTGGCTAGAAAATTTTCCTTGGGAGAGAGGGGAGAGGGTTTTTTTTGGGGGGGGGGTTGTGCAATGTAGATTTTGCAAAAAGTGACGTCTTTGTGGCATCCACCTCCCCCATGTTTTTTTTCAGTGGCAAACCAGGATGTAAATGATTGGAGGGGAAGTGGGGGGGGGGAGGAAGAAATCAGTACGCTCTCTACCCCCAGTGTGGGCAGCCTTGCTCATTCTCCCTCCCTCAGTGGGTCATCGCCTCCTGGGACTGGCAGTGGGGCTCTCCGGGCCATGGGCTTTGGGGAGCTGCACTCTGCAGACTACTAGTAAAGTCGTTCCAGGGAAAGTGGGCACTGGCAGCCCACCCTCAGCGTTTCTGCAAAAATAAAGGGAAGGGAGGGGAGAAATCCAGGCACCCACATGCAAGACTGACACGTTTGAGAACAGAGAATCCCCTAGTCCTCGACAATATGGAAAACAGGACTTCACAGCTGCTTGTAAATTTCAGGAAAAGTCTGGTCTGTTTAAAGAGTGGGGTTTCCCCTTTTGCCTGTGCAACTGCAATAGTACAACTGCATAAGTTTTTTAAAAGAACCAAAAAACTGGAGGCCACCCCCCACACATCACAAGTTACAAGTGATGTGTCCACCTTAATTAAGCAGGTGGGTGCAGAATGCATACACGGAATACACAATAAATAAACCTGAGGGGGGGGAGTGCAGAGGGCAGGCACACAAATCTGAAGTCAAGCTTTGACTGTTCGGATTCTCCGCAGTGAGTTGTGAATGCAGGTTCCTGGGGAGTTGGGCAAACAGAGCTCTCAACAGGCTTTCAACCACATTTAGAGCGAGGACATTTTCACCTTTGCAGCTGGAACCAACACAGTTGGCGATTGTGTTTTATAGGGGAGCTTCAGCAAAAGGTTGACAAGCCCCCCTGCCTTCTCCAGATACTTTGTGCATCCCACTCCCCACAGTGACTCTTCCTTCTCTCTGCCCCCTTTTCTCTGAGATCCTGGGCTGGCAGTTGATGTTCCTGATTGCCGGTTTGCCCACATAAGTGCGCAGATAAGGCAGCAAAGAGGCAGCCACTGCCACTCGGAAGGGGCAGGGGGAGTGTTGGTGACTACTCCTAGCCACTGGTGGGCACAAGTAGGGTTGCCAGCCTCCGGGTTGGACCTGGGGATCCCTTGGAATATCAGCTCATCTCAAGACTGCAGAGATCAGTTCTCCTAGAAAAAATGGATGCTTTGTAGGGTGGACTCTATGGCACTGTACCCCACCGAGGTCCCTGTCCTCCCCAGGCTCCATCCCCAAATATCCAGGAGTTTTCTAGCCTGGATCTGGCAACCCAAGTCCCCCCCCCCCAGCCACGGCAACCCTAGGCTCAAGTTTGTTTGGAAAGGCCCAAGCTTGCACTGCCACCTGGGGAGGCAGTGTATTATGTGTGTGTGTGGGGGGGGGATTATGGACACCACAGATCCGCCAGTAGTGGGGGTCCCTGATGAAATTTGAGGGTGTCTCAGCCGTAGCCTAAGGATGTCAGCCTCCGATGCTGGTCCCGACTGAAAGATGACACTGAAGGCACCTTCAACATATTTTATTTGATTGTTTCAGGATAAAAGGTCTGTCCCCTTCCAAAGCTGTCACATATTAATCAGGGGAATTGCCTGCATTTTACAGAGTATTAACGGAGCACTTTGGAGCTGCTCTGACTCTTGTACTGGCGGGGGGGGGGGATTCCACTCAAGCAAGGCCATTCATTTCCCATTGAAAATGGTGGCACAAGTCCCATTAATTTTAATAGTCTTGGATTGTACCCAAAAAACACAGAAAGAATTTAGGCATTTGGCACAGTGTCATCTTCCCTGGCATACGGGGGGTGGGGGGCAGAAAAGCAGAGCAATTATGTTTGTAATATTACTAGCAAAAAGAAAAAGAAAAGAGTCTACCTAAAAAACATCAGCAGATAAATCGCTCGGAAAGAAACAACAAACAGTGGCACAAGACCGTCAACAAATTCTGCAAGAAATGCCAGACACCCAACATCCTGATTTCAAAATGTTCCGAGCATTTAGACTGCTTCAGTTCCATTGACGTCAATGGGGCTTAAGTACCTCGTGTACAGGATGGTGGACTAAAACTCGGTCCCACTGTACATGAATGTTATGTGATAACAGTGACTGGTAGCAAATCCTCAACCAAATTATAATGAATTTTCAGGTCAGTGAGTGTTTAGAGGCCAGAAAAGTGTTTTCAACCTTACGCTTCAAAGATCAGTAATTTCAACTCAAACACTTATTATATTCCAAAACCCCATTTTCTAGCCTATGTAATCATTTTTGTCCCATTTTCAATAAGTAATTTCTTCCTTCCAATGAAATAAAAGTTTTCTTTCATTAAAAAGCATGGCTAAACTCCATCCAATAACTGCCTAAATGGAACCATTAGGAAAGGCTGGATTTATTTTCTCTTTTCTTTTTGCAGGAATGTGCACTAAATTAAAAACACAGATTTACCATTTAAAACACGGAAACATGTTTATTCATCAATCTAGGCTGCTTTTAGACAGGGGTTAATCGCTACATCATTGCTATCTAATGGACAAGATTCTGAGCTAGTTCCAAGAACAGGAAAAGATAAGTATGTTTGTAGATAGTTAAAGTTTTGGGCTGGATCCTTCCAAACAGTGTCTGTAATTCAATATATTGTTCCTGGTTCATCAAAGGATTGTCTTCTGGGGTTCTTGCAATGTAGGAGGTCTCTCTTAAACTCAGATAAGTAGTTGACCGGTTCAAGTAGCATGGAAGCTGAACATGTGCTTTGCACATGACACAAGGGTGCGGAAGCAAGGGCATCTTACTTGTGAAGAATCTAATCACCAGTGCAGAGACAGCAGTTTTTGTGTCCATGTGGTTCATGGATATACACATCTAAGGTGTGTGACATTACTTCCTAGATGATGCCAGTGGAAAGTCAGCCAATGATTAATATCTTTGCAGAGTTTTAAAAACAGCTGTCCTGCACAGAAGGGCCCTGCTGACTCCAGATAGTACAGAGAAGCCAAGTTTCTATCAGCACAGACCTTTACTTTTCACTTTCTCAAATCTGTGGTTAGATGCTGACAGAAAAGAAAACACGGCTGACAGAGGAGCGAATTACCACCTGTGCAGCCTACAACTTTCTCCTTTGATGTCAGCTTCAGAGAGCACAATAATGTACCTGACAGAGCTCTCTCAGTGCACTTCAAACAAATTAAAAAAGCCACCAGTTGAAACAAAGCAAAAAGAAGGGGGTGGGGGAGAATTACATGATGAAACGCCCACCGTGTTTTGTTTGACACCAGCACGCAACAGTTTTCTATACTAATGTCTCTGTGAAACCAGTTAGAGAGCTCCATTAAAACAATCAAGAATTAGGTTTGCATCTCACTGAGGAATGATAATTTCTTAATTTTCTTAAGTCTTGCCTTGCAACAATGAGCACCATTTGCGGGTGGAACTGAACACAGGTGTTCTCAACCACTGGCAGTTTTGAAGCCAGGAATCAATGAACTTTGCTCAGTCCAGTAATAGTTTGGTGGCAAAGCCTTTTCTCTCCTCTTCCACAACACACACAAAAATTACACCAGTAATTACTGCTTTAAACCATAAAGGTTACAATCATTTAAATGCCAGGAAGGAGGGAGGGAGGGAGGGAGGGAGGGAGGAAGGGAGGAAGGAAGGAAGGAAGGAAGGAAGGAAGGAAGGAAGGAAGGAAGGAAGGAAGGAAGGAGGAGGGAGGAAGGAAGGAAGGAAGGAAGGAAGGAGTTACACAAGGTAAAACGAAGCTGTTACACAATGTAAAATGGAGCCTGTAAAATGGAGCTGTTCCGCCAGGCCTTTGGCTGAGGTGGCAGGCGTCCAGTGAAAAAATTTGACCTCCCCTGCCGAAGTTCACCATCTCTATGTGGCCCAGATCAAGCAGACCTCAGAGACTCAGCGGCACCATCTCTGGAGATTGTATGCACGAACAAATAGTGCAATCTGTTTTAAATTGTTGTTCTTAACTGTTTAAATCTGTTTAGTAGTGCATTTCTATTGTGATGCCGAATGGCCCTATGATCCACCCTGAGCCCACTTGTGGGGAGGGCGAAATATAAGTTCGAAAAATGAATGAAGAAATAGATAAGGTAGTGGTAGCATGGCTGGAAGCAAAGTATGTGTATAAAAGGGGATTCCACTCGATGCAGCTATCACTTACCCAGTATGAGAAGCTGCACTATAAAGGCTCGGGATTCCTGCCCTCTTTAGTCCCCAGACATTGCACAGTGGGTTTCCCTAACATGGTGCCACTGGGTGCTATGGTGTCCACCAGTACTTCCCTTAAATCCTGCTGAGAGTGGGTGGGGCCATTACAAGGGAGGGCTTGTTATTGGCTGCCCTCATTCAAATGAAAGGGGTTTCCACTGGAGGATCAGGAGGACTGGTATGCCCCTGGGCTTCCTTTACTTAGTGTGTGGTTATATTCCCCCTTCAGGCTTTCCTTCTTCCCAAGAGGTCTGTGTGTGTGTGTGTGGGGGGGGGCATTCTATTTTGTTGCACCTCCTGCAGAAGCCATTCGTCTCCTGTGGAAGCCATTTTTGGAGTGGTCCTTACCACCCCCTCTCAAAATTCCAAATTTTGAGCCAGTGTGGTGTCGTGTTTAAGAGAGGCGGGCTCTAATCTGGAGAACCAGGTGTGATTCCCCACTCCTGCTGGGTGACATTGGGTCAGTTACAATTCTCTTAGAACTGTCCCAGCCGCATCTGCCTCATAAGGCGACTGTTGTGGGGAGAGAAACGGACTCTTCAGGGTAGAGGAAAGTGGGGCATAAAAACCAACTCTTCTTCAAATGTCCTCAGCATCAAAAAATGGCTGAGGACCCCTGTTCTACAGAATGATTAGAAAATATTCCTTCTGCAGCCTGAGTGCTGGGGGGAGGGGGAATCTAGGGGGATCATGGTCACTCTGTTGTCCCACAAGGCTGAGTACATCATGTGTTTTTGCATTGCCATCCTAAGAATTTGTTATGCTCTTCTAAGTCCATTGAATGTAATGTCACTGATTGTTTCATACAGTGCTTGAGTTGGGTACTGGTAGTAAAATGATAGGCCCAGGGCAAATCTTGTCTGGGGACCATGTAATGGTTTTTAGCAAGCCTACTATAATAGGAATAGAGTATTATGCACCAGGTCCCAGACCATTCATTTATTGAACACCACATTTAACAGTCAATAGATGATTAAAATGGTGTTTCCTTGCACCATTCAATCTCTTCAATAGCCACTGCATAGATTGTAACTCAGTGAAGTACACCTATCTAATTTTCACACATTGGCATGTTTCAGGTGGTTTTTCAACCAGCCTTGCAAATCAATCCTCAGATGTCACTGGCCCATCAGTGTATCTTAGTTGTCTGTGGTCTGAAAGGGGGGGGGAGGAGAGAACTAATTTTTGAAAAGCTTCCCTTTCTTGGTTGAAATTCTTGCACAACCAAGGTGAACGGCGATGACTATTTGTAGGCAGGTTTTCTCTTTGTTTTTGGGAGGTCCTGATTTAAGTTTCTAGACCTGTTGCCTCTCCCATTTAGGCAGCGACTCAGTTTTAAATCCAGCAGGGCTATAGAATGGTTAGAAATTCACTGCCACACGGTCTGTCCTCATCTTTTCAGCTACTGCGCTGGCCCTCTGAATAATTATATGGCAGGGATGAAGGACTGTGATTGCCGCCACTTTAAATGTGACTAGTGATTTATGTGACCTCATATCTGACAGAGGGTTTTGTGAGCCTTTTTGATAATAGTCATGGGCCATCCTTCCACTCTGTGGTCAGTTTCCTCCCTTTTATAAGCCCCATAAACATTCCTGTGGTTTCTATTTTTACACACAGCGGCTTCCACGGAAGAGAAAGTACTATGGCATTATTTAATTGAAGTTCAAAACTCTGTAGAGGGTGAAACCCAGGCAGGCACAGAACTGTTCTCCTTGCCCCAACAAGAGCAATAAACATTAGGGTGATAAGTCGATGCAGAGAAGCCCACAGTTAAGACAAATTTGTACATACATTCATTTCTAATTAAGCGACAAAGTCACGTATTGCAGCTTAAGGTCAGATCATTTCCCCCCTCTCTTACTGTGTTACTTCTGAGCAGCTTTAATTGCCACAGCCAAGTAATAAAACTGAAACCACACAAATAGATGTATCTGGGAGTAAAACAAAGGGGCCCCTTTGTGCTAGTCTGGAACTCAGATTGCCTGGCTTAAAAATTATCTGTCATCTATATACTGTATACAAACATGAGCGCACACACACAAAGGAGGAGAGATCTCTCCTAAATTACTTAGGTCAAATTGAAACACTTAGAAAATCCAAAGAAAGTCTGTCTGGGTGATCGAAAGTACAGATATTGTAGACTCGTCCCATTCTTTCTGCTAGCTTCTTTTTCAGAGATACTGCCCTCCCAACTTGGTAAAGGATATGATTGGGCCGTAGACCCTTTTTACCAATTTAATATTTCCAAGAGTGGACTTTTGTAGCATACCTGACAATTACTGGATCAAATCTGATATTGAAACTAAGTGAAGTGAGGTTTCTTGTATGTTCCCATTAGAAGAAAATCCCCATCTCTGGCTTTTGATGAAGGGTATGCTTTGATAGCTTTGCATTCCTAACCATATTCTCGCTTGGATTTACACATACCTAAATCCCATTGAAACCAATCTCTGCGTACTTGGTCTAGCCATTCTAAAATATCAGGGAACCAAATAAAACCCACGAGAGCAGAATAAATAAAAGCCAAACCTTTTCACAGTTCCCTTGCTATTTGCACTGGCTGTGGAAATAATTCATTCCTGATTATCAATAGCCCAGTCTGAAGTGTTTATGCTGGAGTACAATGGTTATGCTAGTGTAACCAGGCCTCAGTTCCTGCCCGAGCGCACTGGAGCACCGCTCTGCCAGTCAGGAGCCCAGGCGGCGGGCACATAAGCCCCGCCCCCTGCTCCCACCAGCCATCAGTTGGGACACGGGGGGGGGCAGAACGTTCCCCCGCCTCCCTGAGCCCCGGGGTGGTGGCCTTGGACTCATAGGGGCAAATTCCACCTCTGACGCAAGAGGTCATTATGGCTCCCCCAGCTCTCAGGAGGGGCTCTTTAAAAAGTTATGGCTGCCACCACTGTTCTTGGCGGCAGCTACTATGCCCACGGGGGGGGGACATTCTTTTGTCTCCCTGAGCCCCAGGGGGCTGGCCTTGGACTCCTAGGGGCAAATTCCACCTCTCACGTGTGATGTCCGAGCGGCATGCGAGAAGTCATTCTGGCTCCCCCAGCTCTTGGGAGGGGCTCTTTAAAAAGTTATGGCCGCTGCCGCTATTCTCAGCGACAGCTGCGACGCCTGTGGGGCGGGGCAAAATGTTCCCTTGCCTCCCTAAGGCCTTGGACTGGTAGCGGCAAATTCCACCACTCGCACGAGAGGACATTCTGGCTCCCCCAGCTGTCCTTAGGGGC
>NW_015164198.1:422354-422549 GCF_001447785.1 Gekko japonicus
TGAGTGCCTCTTCTGCTTGCCCACCTCTCGCCTCTGCACCTCATCATCTGCCAGGCATGGAGGAGCCCAGCTCGCCCAGGCTTCTTGCCTCCTGCTGCCTTGGCCCTCTGGTGCATGGGTGAGTCCCCAAAGTTTGACTCTTCCTCTACAAGTCTCTGGCGCTGGAGGTATTCGCCTCCTCTCCTCCTGCCTGCT
>NW_015164198.1:422627-422827 GCF_001447785.1 Gekko japonicus
TGAGTCTCCATTTCATCCTCACAACAACCCTGTGGGGTAGTTTAGGTAGAGAAGGGGAGATTTGGGCCAGGGTCACTCAGCCAGCAGAGTGAGAATACAAACCTGGGTCTCCCCACATCAATCTGCAACTCTGACCACTGTGCAGTGCTGCCTCTACTGATCTGTAATGTTCCAGAGGTGTTGTAATGTAATACTCAGTT
>NW_015164198.1:422964-424060 GCF_001447785.1 Gekko japonicus
TGCAATGTGGTATGGCCTTATATTATGTTCTTATTCCAGTGTGGGGTGTGTGTGGGGCAATGGAAGCTGAGTGATAGGGTCTCTCTAAGTGATTGCCAGAAGTGAGATGCGTCCTGGTCTTTTGTCTTACAGATAATCTTACAAATAGTCCTTTGCATTTATATCATGCTTTCAACTTTAAAAGGATCATAATGCTGATTGTGTGAACTTAGGCAAATAATGAGAAGTAGAGCAGGAAGGGTTGCATCAGTGCTTAGTTCTTGTAGCCCTTTCTTACACGCCCAGGGAAATGCTGATCGCCACTTTGGGGCCAGGAAGCAATTTTTCTCCAGGCCAGTTTGGCCCCCAGTGATCCTGGAGGGTTTTTTAAAATCATATTCTGGGTGTGGAACAGGGGTCACTGGGGTGTGTGGGGGGTATTGGTGAATTCCCTGCATCGTGCAGGGGGTTGGACTAGATGACCCTGGAGGTCCCTTCCCACTCTATGAGTCTATGATTCTATAATTCACCCAGGCTGGCTGTGAGCACGCCAGCACCTGTCAGGCAGAAGCGCCTGAGATCCTCCCCCTCCCCTTTTCCTTCACCCGACTTGGAGGCGAAGGGAAGGGAGAGGGGGGGGAAAATGGATCCCAGTATGCTAATAAGTTATGCTAATGAGCTCCTGCATCTCTTTTTCTAAGTTATGCTAATGAGCTCCTGCAGCTCTTTTTCTATGAAATGACTCCTGAGTGTAGCTGTTGTGTTGCACCATTGTTGTGAGCTAATCTGATTGTTGTATCGTAGTGTGACACATTTGCAGGAACCACTTAATATTGTTGTGCAGTATGGGAATTGTCTATTTGCAGGAGACCATGTGTAATGGCCCACCACAAATTAAATTTGGACACCTTGACTAGAGCCAGACATCCTGGAATGTGAAGTTAAATGGGCCTTAGAAAGCATTACTAACAACAAAGCTAGTGGAGGTGATGGTATCCCAGCTGAGCTATTCAAAGTCTTAAAAGATGATGCTGTTAAAGTGCTACACTCAATTTGCCAGCAAATTTGGAAAACACAACAGTGGCCACAGGATTGGAAAAGATCAGTATACATTCCA